>NW_006792653.1:1581188-1585503 GCF_000442215.2 Lipotes vexillifer
GACCGGGGCACGAACCCGCGTCCCCTGCGTCGGCAGGCGGACTCTCAACCACTGCGCCACCAGGGAAGCCCTGTTTGTTTCTTGATATTGAGCTGTATGAGCTGTTTGTATATTTTGGAGATTAACACCTTGTAGGTCACATCATTTGCAAATATTTTCTCCAATTCCATAGGTTGTCTTTTTGTTTTCTTTATTTCCTTTGTTGTTCAAAAGCTTTTAAGCCGAATTAGGTCCCATTTGTTTATTTTTGTTTTTATTTGCATTACTCTAGGAGACAGATCCAAAAAAATATTGCTGCGATTTATGTCAAAAGTGTTCTGCCTATGTATTCCTCTAGGAGTTTTATAGTGTTTGATCTTACATTTAGCTCTTTAATCCATTTAGAGTTTATTTTTGTATATGATGTTAAAGAATGTTCTAATTTCGTTCTTTTACATGTAGTTGTCCAGTTTTCCCAGCATGACTTAATGAAGAGACCATCTTTTCTACAATGTACATTCTTTACCTCCTTTGTCATAGATTAATTGACCATAAGTGGGTGGGTTTATTTCTGAGCTTTCTATCCTGTTCTATTGATCTATTTGTCTATGTTTGTGCCAGTACCAAACTGTTTGGACGACTAGATTTGTAGTATTATCTGAAGTCAGGGAGCCTAATTCCTCCAGCTTCATTTTTCCCTCTCAAGGTTGCTTTGGCTATTCAGGGTCTTTTGTGTTTCCATACAAATTAAAATATTTTTGTTCTAGTTCTGTGAAAAAGTGCCATTGGTAATTTGATAGGGATTGCAATGAATCTGTGGATTGCTTTGGTTTGTATGGTCATTTTAACAATATTGATTGTTAAAAAAACCCCATTAAAACCAAAAACCAAACAAAAAAATGCCATTTACAATTGCTTTAACAAAAAAGGAAACAGATACAAAGCTAATAAAATAGCCCCAGAATTTGTATCTTGAAAGTTACAAAATTCTGATCAAAGAAATCAAAGAAGACCTAGATAAATAAATGTAGAGACAAACTACATTTGCGGTTTGAGGACTCAACATGATAAAGATGTTAATTTTCTCCAAATTACCCAGCACTGTAATGCAATTTCTATCGAAATGCATTAAAGTAAGTGATTTTACAGCCTAGGCAAGCTTATTTCAAAATTCATATGGGAAGAAACAAGACCTAGAAGAGCTAAAAATTAAGTTTTGAAGACTTCCCTGGTGGCGCAGTGGTTAAAAATCCACCTGCCAATGCAGAGGACATGGGTTCAAGCCCTGGTCTGGGAAGATCCCACATGCCGTGGAGCAACTAAGCTCATGGCCACAACTACTGAGCCTGCGCTCTAGAGCCCACGAGCCACGACTACTGAAGCCCACGTGCCTAGAGCCAGTGCTCTGCAACAAGAGAAGCCACCGCAATGAGAAGCCCGCGTGCCAAGAGGAAGAGTAGCCCCCGCTGTCCACCACCAGAGGAAGCCCGCTTGCAGCAACGAAGACCCAGTGCAGCCAGGAATAAATAAATAAATATATTTTTAAAAAAAAGGTTTTGATAAGTGGGAATAAAGTGTGAGAAATCCGTCTGTCTGGTGTTAGGACTTATTTAGTGACTATAATGATGACAGTGGGGTATTGGTGGAGGAGAGTCCCATAGACAGTGGAACAGAATAGAGAACTGAGATATCGACCCGCAGATATGAGCCTGAGACCAACAAAAATGCAAAAGCAATTCAATGGACAAAGTAAAGTATATTTTCAGTGTTGAAGCAACTGGACATTTATATAGGCAAAAAAAAAAAAAAGACAAAAAAGAATCTCAAACTAAATATCACACTGTAACACAAAAATTAACTCAAAATGTATTATCAACTTACATGAAACACTAAAACTGTAGAACTTTTAGAAAAATATGTAAAAGAAATTCCTTGGGACCTAAGGCTAGGTGGCAAGTTCTTAGACTTGTTACCACAAGCACAATCCACAAAAGGAAAAATTGATAAATTGGACCTCATCAAAATTTTAAAAAAAAAACTTTTCTCTGTAAAAGATTCTGTAAAGGGGATAAAAATCGAGCTACAAACTGAGAAAAAAATACTTGCAAGTAACATATTCAAGAAAAGAATTATATCTAGAATATATAAAGAGCCCTCCAGTTAGCAGTGAAGAAACAAATGATCCAATTAGAAAATGGGCAGAAGACAAAAGAGTTATTTAACTGAAGAGGGTATACAGGTATCAGATAAGCACATGAAAATATATTTAGTATTGTTAGTCATAAGGAAAATACAAATTAAAACAACAATATTTACTATACACCAATAAGAATGGCTAAAAAAAAGTATAGTGATTACATCATATGCAATCAAGGATGTCCAGGAATTAGATCCCTGATACATTGCTGGTGGGAATGTAAAACTGGACATCTATTCTGGAAAAAGTATGACAGTTACTTAAAAAACTAAACATTTGCTTACCATATGACCAAGCAGTTTCACTTTTGGACATTTATTCCAGAGAAATGAAAATTTATGTTCAATCAAAACCTGTAGACAAATGTTCATTGCAGCTTTATTTTTAATAGTCCAAATCTGGAAACAACTATATTATTTAAATGGATGAAGAGTTAAACACAGTGCTACGGGCTTCCTTGGTGGCGCAGTGGTTGAGAGTCCGCCTGCTGATGCAAGGGACACGGGTTCGTGCCCCGGTCTGGGAAGATCCCACATGCCGCGGAGCGGCTGGGCCCGAGAGCCATGGCCGCTGAGCCTGCGCGTCCGGAGCCTGTGCTCCGCAACGGGAGAGGCCACAACAGTGAGAGGCCCACGTACCGCAAAAGAAAAAAAAAAAAACCACAGTGCTACAGTTCATCTATTCCATGGACTACTACTCAGTCTTAAAAAGGAACAGACTACCCATACACGTGAAAATTTAGATGGATCTTAAAAGAATTATGCTGAGTGATGAAAAAAACTCAAAAGGTTATGTATCATATTTATGTAACATTCTTTTTTAAAATTGGAGTATAGTTTGCTTTACAATGTTGTGTTAGTTTCTGCTGTATAACAAAGTGAATCAGCTATATGTATACATATATCCCCTCCCTCTTGGACCTCCCTCCCCCCCACCATCCACCATCTCACCCATCCAGGTCATCACAGAGCACCGAGCTGAGCTCCCTGTGCTATACAACAGGTTCCCATTAGCTATCTATTTTACACATGGTAAGGGGAATGGGAGGGTGGGAAGAACTGGGAGATTAGGATTGATATATAATATCCTTGAAATAACAGAATTATAAAGATAGAGAACAGATAAGTGGTTACCGGGTATGAGGGAGAGGAAGAGGGAGGGAGAGAGCCCTCACTTTAAAAGGGTAGCAAGAGGAATCCCTACGATGCAATTATCCTGAACATGGTCTAGGTCATACAAATCTATGATACAATTACATAGAACTAAACATGAGTATATATAAAATGAGTATATATAAAACTTGCAAAATCTGAATAAGGTCAGTGATGAATCAATGTCTATTTCCTGTTACTGAAAGATGTTGAGACTGGGAGAAACTGAGTAAAGTTCATATGGAATTTCTCTGACTTATTTATTAAAACTAAATGTTAACCTACAATTATCCCAAAATAAAAATTACAAAAAGTATTCTTAATGATAATCAGAATTTAATGATCATGATCATAATAGCTACTTACTAGGCATCACATACAGTGCTAAGCACTTATAATACCTTTTTTTAAATTGTTGTGAGAGCTCTATGAAACAGGCACATGTTTTTTTATTTTTTATTTTATTTTTTTTTTTGCGGTACGCGGGCCTCTCACTGTTGTGGCCTCTCCCGTTGCGGAGCACAGGCTCCGGACGCGCAGGCTCAGCGGCCATGTCTCACGGGCCCAGCCGCTCCGCGGCACGTGGGATCTTCCCGGACCGGGGCACGAACCCGTGTCCCCTGCATTGGCAGGCGGACTCTCAACCACTGCCCCACCAGGGAAGCCCCAGGCACATGTTTTTAATCCCTATTTCACAAATAAGAACACTGATGTTTTGAAAGTCAATAAAATTCACCTCACAGGTTATAGCTTATTAGTAAGATAGGAGGGATTTAAACTCATGTTTAATTTAAGTACAGAGCTAAGGTTCTTGACTATAACACTTTTTTGTTATAAAAAAAGCAAGTTTATTATTAATATGTGCTTTATAATTATATTTGGCATAATGGTTGGAAATAAATTTATAAATATTTGTGAATAAATGAACACAGTCATTAAACCATCAAATTTTATTCTCTGAAAGCACAGGCATAATGGTGTGAGGGAA
>NW_006792653.1:1585513-1600722 GCF_000442215.2 Lipotes vexillifer
TCCATGTTCCTTCAAGTCATGTAATTTGGAACTAAATGAAAATTTGAGCTTTAGTTTCTTGATTGCCTGACTAGAGAAATGGATGCTTCATATATTTTAGATCCTATCTTTCAAATATCAGATGTCTCAAGCAAGTTTTTGGCATCACAGTTAATTTATGATTGACATTTTAATGCGTGTCTGAAATGCCAATATTTTGTGCTGTTGATAAAACGATCCAATATGCTTTACATTTCAGACACTCAGGCAGCTGAATTGACATTCTGTTGTGAAATGTTAAGTTCCTAATATGATTCCAAATCCAGGCAGTAGGCTAACCCATTTCCATAAGGAACTTAGAATATGCTCAAGATTTTCTTCTTGTTTTCATCTGAGACTAGGGGTTTTGAAGTACCTAGAATGCACGCAAAGACAAATGTTGCTATAGATAATCTTAATCAAGAATGACAAATGCTCTGTGGAAGAATTAGCAATATTATTTGCTAGCACAAGGCACCGAGCCAGTAATTTCATACTGGGGAGTGCAGGAGACCCTCGCCAGCATTTAATCAGGAACTTGTTGCTTAGGTGTCAACTGTCCACATCAGGACTTCAGGAGGGCAGGGAGTTGGTGTGTTTCCGTTACCACACTATTCCCAACATTTAGAACAGTGCTTGGCACACAGCACTGTTGTACCAACATAGTAGCTGAAGATCATCTAGTAAATATCTGAGGCAAATACATTTAGATTTTTCCCCAAATATTGTATATTGATCCCAATTGCTGTGCTTATTTTAACCTCATCCCTGTCAGTCTTCTCTCTTTTTTTAAATTGAGGTATAGTTGATTTACAATATTACCTAAGTTTCAGGTGTACAACATAGTCATGAATAACTTCTCCTAGATTATGGAAACAACCTACCAACTACCAGCTACTCCCTTTCTCCTTCTCTTGCCTCAGTAAAGTCCATTTGCTAAATGGTGTCAATAATGTTTCTTTTATAAGTCAGATAATATCAGTTTTCTGCTCAGAAACCTTCCATGGCTTCTCTACTCACTCATATTAAAGTCCAGAACTTAACAATGGCATAAACCAGGTTCCAGCAAAATTTTCTGTAAAGGTCAGTAAATATTTCCAGCTTTGTAGGCAATAAGCATAAAATGCAACTACTCAACTCTGCTACTGTAGGATGAAAATAGCCATAGACAATATGAACAAATGAATGGATGTGTCTGTGTTCCAAAAAAAAAAAAAACGTTTGTTACAAAAGAAAGGCAGTGGGCAGAATTTGACCTACAGGTTTATAGTTTGCCAACTCCTCGCCTAAAAATCTGGTTCTTTCTCTGATCTTACAACCTAACTCACTTCTTTCACTCACTTCACTCTTTTCCTTCAAACCCAGGTCCTTTGTACTTACGGTCCCTTCCTCCTGGGATGCTCATTCTCCAGACGGCTGCAAGCCTCACTCCCTTAATTTCTTCCATTCAAGAGTCTCCTTAACGCAAAGGCCTTTCCTTATTGCCCTCACTCTTTATTCTCTTTCTCCGCTTTATTTTACTTCATAGCATTCATCACACCTGATTTTTTCATTGTGACCACACCCTCTTCATTAAAAGTAAGTTACATAAGAGAAGGATATATCTGTTTTATTCATTGTTGAATCACTAGGACCAAGCACCCAGTTGTCTCTCAGTAAATATTATGGCATAAATGATTAAATTAATAATATAACATCTGTGTCTAATGTTATATTGACATATACATTGTAAGTTATGAATGTATTAACAGTTTTTATATTGTATTAACAACTGGTTCATCTTTTCTTTACCAAGATTCCATATTACCAAATAACTTATCTTGATTTACCTCACTGTTGGCTCCAAATATGTCTTTGAATTTACTCTTTATTCCAAGAAGTAAATTTTTTGAGATTGTCCATGGCTAGCTGTAAAATTTGAATCACAATTTGTTTTACTCAAAACTCTATGGAAATGGATTCACTGTGTTTGGCACTTATTTTTGTCTGACAATTCTCATGTCTATCTTATTAGGCACCAAGTTGGGTTTTTTTGTATTGTTTGTTTTTTATATTTCTGCCTAAATAAGTGTAGCATTTGTTGTTGTTGTTGTTATTCTTGAGGTGCAGTTACTTTACTAAGATGTGGGTTTCTTTTCATCAGTATAATTTGTTAGAGAGGTGATTAGAATGAAGGGCTCAGGGAAAAGCTCTGTGGGTTTGAATCCAAGCTCTAACTTTCATCCTGCACTTCAATTTCTGCTTCTGCAAAGTGCTGGTAACAGTGCTCCTTTAAAAAGCTTTACTAGGGTTAATAAGTTGTGAACATTAAGTGAGTTTATAGACATAGAGCACTTTGGAAGTTAATCATTATTATTACAGGCATACCTTGTTTTATTGCTCTTCACTTCATTGTGCTTCACAGATATTGTGTGCTTTGCAAATTGAAGGTTGTGGCGGCCCTGCATTGTCAGATGATGGCCAGCATTTTTTAGCAATAAAGTATTTTTTAATTATGGTGTGTACATTTTTTAAGACATAATGCTATTGCACACTTAATAGACTACAGTTTGGTATAAACATAACTTTTGTATGCACTAGGAAACCAACGAATTCACGTGATTCACTTTGAGATTTTGCAGTAGTCTGGAACCAAACCTGAAATATCTCAGAGGTATGCCTGATGTAGTTTAATGTCAGTTATCATCATCGCCATTATCAATTTAACCTAGTATATAGTGAATGCTTAGATTAAAACAGAAATTTTCTTCAACTTTTTTAAAAAAAATCTTAATTCTTTAGCACTGCTTCTCTTCCGTTTTTCATACTGGCATTCTGTTTATAATATTATTAAGAATTGTTAATATTTCACCCATGCTTGTTTCTCTCATTATTTTCATTTTTACCTCTATCATTTATTTTTAATTATATGGGAACTTTTTGAGCTTCTTTATTATTTTGGTACTGATTTTTCTTTCTATCTGAATAACTCAATCTGATATATATTTAAAATCAGAAATCCTCTTCCAAAGTCAACAAAATTCAAATCAACAAATATTTGTTGAGCTCCTACTATGTGCTACATATTATCCCAGGAGCCATGATCCTTTTCTGATCTCAGATTCTTCTTTCTTTGTGTCTGCCACCTCTATTTTCCTGTATAACATATGCTCTTGATTTTTTTCTTAAGAATAAAATCTGTGAAAAGGGGATTATAACAAAATTTATCATAATGATAAAAAGTTATTTATAATACCCTTTAGAGCACCTGGCACACAGTGAGTTGTTTTAGAAGTAATATTAAGTTTAACGAATTCAAATACAAATAAACAAAATTATAATTTTCTATATATTTTCTTAACTTTATAATTCTTTGTCACAGGGAGACATGTTGTTTCTTCATACTGCACTCTTTCATTTGAACTGCAACATTTTTTTCTTGTGTCAGATAATTTTTCTCTTTGTTCCATGTTTAACAGGAAGAGAAATTAACTTTCATACTGTGAACTGAGATAGGCTCTGACAGAGATTGTAGGAAACATTCATCTCTTCTTTCAAGTTACCATAAAGGAGAACATCTAGATTTCCTGCAGCCAATTTGGTTGTTAGAGAGAACTGACAATAGGCAAGATATTGAGAGAAGACAAAAAGCAGAGGATGGGTAGTTTTCCTTTGTTGTGGAAGCATCTGGACTCTAGCTGGAGCCAACTGTTTATCACCTGGCATGGATGCAGTAGCTGAACAGCAGCAAGGTCAGTGCACATTCACTTTGTCTGTGTGACTAATACTTTGCTTTTGTCAGATGCTGCAGCCTGGAGTAATGAGCACATCAGGATCTCCATTCAACATGGCCTCATGAGCATCAAGAGAAATATTGCCGGAAAGGCTGCTGACTTCCCTGACAAAATCTAGTCCTTACCCCTTCAAATTATGAATTCCACTATCAATTTACAAGTGATTTGTGACAGGTCATGTGCACTATTTTTCCTTTCATTCATCTATTTTTACCTGTACTTTGCTGGCAGAAATGTCTTTATACTTTTGATATGTATATACAAGGTTTTTTTAATCTGGTTTCCAATGCTATTCTTTTTCCTGTTTCATAGCCATTTGATTATCTGAAGATGAATCTGGGTTGTGGGCAATTTGGGAACATGTTCTCACATATTTCATATCGCAAGTTTGATTCTTATTATATCAAAATAACATTTTGATGGAATGTCACTGCACTTCACCATACTCGTAAATGTGATACAACAAAGAATGATTTCTTTCCACATAAAAATGGAACCAGTTACCGAGGAATGATAGGAATTTAAGACAAAACTTTTCCTAAACCTCAACTTCATGTATATTCACCTTACACAGATTTTGTTCCATATGTTTCATGTTAATGCCATGTGTTCACATAAATCTTAAAAGAATAGTTCTGTCCAGTTTAAATGAAAGCAAAGCTTCAAGCACAGTATCTTAATTATGAATGTTATCGGCCCACTGTTTGAAAGGGTTTTTCTCCAGAGATTACAAATACAATAAGTACATCCAAGTAAGTACCAGATTGACAAGAATTCTCCTTTATGTTTACCAGCAACCCTCAGATAACTCATTCAGAATTAGGGATTCAAGTACTCTCAGTGACAGCAGAACTCCATTTTCTACTCATTCTGGCATTTCTATCTCTACACAGTAGAAACACTGGAACTCCTATTCTATTAGTGTGTGAGCGTGTGTGTACAGTGAAAGTAACAAAAAAAAAGGAAAGAAAATATGTTGTTGCCCATTTTTCTCTGCATCCAAAAGATTTAAAAATTTTTCTTTTCTGAACATGTTGTCTACAACTACATAGCTCAAAACCAAATTAAGAGCTATCTTCTTCAAAAGTAACTATACTCCAAAAACCATTAATTAAAAAAGAGCTATCTTCTTCATAATAATAATTTAGTGTTTATGTGAAAGGCATTTATATTAAAAAATGTACATGTACATACATGTTAAATAAGGCAGTTATTGAATATATATACACTTAATTAATAATATATTAATATATTATATTATAATGTACATAATATAATAATACATATAATCTGAAATTAGGACAGTATGATTTATAATAAGAGAGTGACCAAACAAACTAGTACAAAAACTTTCCAGAGCACAACAGTACCTTTCTGAATTTATAAAAATACAGTCTTAAAAGATAAACAGATTAATTTGCCTGTCTACCACTTAGCAAAGATGAAACCTCAATATAAGTAGAAAAAATTTTGTCAGCTGAGATAATGTGCCTTAATTGTTCATTGACAGGCAGACTGGTTTCAACCATCTGCATATTTATTTCCTTTGCCATGGTGGTCCAGATGCAAGTCTTACCACATTTGATAATGCCTGCAATTAGATCTACACTCCTAATGGATATCATTGTTTTTTGTAACACCCTCCCATGGGTTTCACTCAAAGTATGCAACAATAAAAATGTATAAGCGATACAGTTTACATTCAGTAATTTTTACGTCTTATTTCATTATAGGAGTGCCAAATATTGATAGATTTTAGCAAATGTATGGCTTTGTACTGTTTCAGTGTATCTCAATTTGTCTCCCCAGTGATCTTGCGAACAATCCTTTATCAATCTTTTAAATTAAAATATATATTCATCTGATATATTTTACATGAAAGAACTAAGTCATGTGTACTAGTGGACACCTAAAGATTCATTCATTCCTACTTCTTTTCCTTTATTTTGAGATTGACTCCTACTTTCTTAATCAGCTCTCACTTTACTATTACAGAAACACTATTGTTCTCCATGAAGTAAGATAAAGGCTGAATTACAATTCATTTTTTCCTTAAGGCCTCAAATGATAAAGGTGGCTTCAGAAATCTGAGACACGCTGAGATTTAACTGAAAGCAAGAAGAGGCATAAATCATCCCCCAAACAGAAAAGCCTGCAGGCAAGTAAGGTGGACCAATTAAAACATTCCAAGTCATTCCCAGTGGTTAAGTCAGATGTTAATTATCACTAGACTCACTGGGGACTGAGCAGTCTTTCTGTGTATCAAGACCTACTTCGAATGTAATTTGGCCTTGTCAAAATAAGCTTTGTCTGTGACAAAAGTCTTCTTTAACTTGTAAGGCTGATTAAGCTTTGTATATAAGAATGGTGAGCTAATTTTATTGTGAAGCCCTTTCATATCCATACTAAGTTTCTGTCCAGATTACATCTACCAGTTAAATACTTTCAAATTAATCCCGAGAGATAACCTTGAGCCATTTGGAATTTTCTTTTTATTATGTAGAGTCAATATTATTATAATAGTTGTAATCACTGGACAATAGAAAATGCTTTTTAATGGCTCTAACATTTTGTCTGTTTAAAAAAAATCAGAGGGCTTCCCTGGTGGTGCAGTGGTTGAGAGTCCGCCTGCCAATTCAGGGGACACAGGTTCGTGTCCCGGTCCGGGAAGATCCCACATGCCGTGGAGCGGCTAGGCCCGTGAGCCATGGCCGCTGGGCCTGCGCGTCCGGAGCCTGTGCTCAGCAACGGGAGAGGCCACAGTAGTGAGAGGCCCATGTACCGCAAAAAAAAAAAAAATCAGAAAAGAAAAAATTAAACAATCTTACATGTGACAAATAGTGTGGTTCTAGTTTATTACTTGAAGAAAAAAGTTTGGTTAATTGACGGGTAGTGTGTTTGCTTGACAACCCTAAACTAAGACCTCTGCTGTTAGTTTAATACACATTTAGAACATCTACATTACCTTCTTTTGGGTCCTTATATCCCAACCATTCCTTTTTAAAACAGGACAATGTATTTTCCACAGTGTATCTACTTCTTGCCCATTATATATTTTGTGACAGAAAATTTTTAACAGACAACTACTCTGAAGCTGAGCTTGGTGCTATAATTTAAAAGGCATACGTTTTAAAGGGAAACAAAATTGGATTTGAGTCCTGGACCTTTCTTTTACCAGGTACACGGCCTTTGGCAAGTGACTTACGTGAGTTTCAAACTCTTCACCCTTGACAAGTGGATAGTAATCTCAAGCAGGGCAGGGTTTGTTGAAAGGATCAGAATTTATTTAATGTATGTGATGCACTTAACACAGTGCCTAGCAAAAACTGAATGTAAGTTAGTATACCTTATTGTTGTTATTATTATTAGACTTCTCATTCTGTTAGGGTGTTTCAAATTATCTGATCACTTTTACATTAAGAATCCTACATAGCCATGGAAACTGATTATGTCCTGCTGTAATATTATTTTATATTTGGGGACATAATAAAGAATTAATGCCTCCTGGATATTTTAAATGTTGCGGCTTCAGAGTTATCCAGAATATTGTGTCAAAAGTTGTTTTCTGCAAATCAATCTATGCTGAAGAGTGTAGTTTAACTGTAAGCACATGGTGAACGTGGGCACATGGAGAACTGTCTCATTTGTGTCTTTCTGTCTGCCAAATCATACAGAACCTACTAAAATAAGTGAAATGGAGAGTGAGCCAACTCTCTGGAGATATATTGGAGGAATGCAAGAACAGAAATAAGCAATAGTATAGCACAATCTATTGCGAAGAATGACATTTCCAAGTTTGGGCTAAATTTCATCAGTTCCCTAAGATGCAAGCCAGGAAGTGATTAGCATGTAACTCTGTATATGGCCTAGTTAGAGTTTCCCTCAACTCTCAGCTATGTAATTTCAGTTTCCTCCAAACCTGAAAGGGTTCAGTTTTCTGGTAAATTAGGGTAAGTATAAAAGTGTATGAGCAATAGAAATTGAAAGAATAATATTGGTGGTTTTGGAAGTCTCCCTAGACATGAGGTGAGTAGAGACAATAGAAGCTGAAGCCAACAAAACAAGTGCCCCCGCCTGGCAGGTATTTCTGGCAAGAGAATCTGACATGATTTAAAGTTAAATGCTTTTATACTCAAAGAAAACAAGTTATATTATGCTGAGAGATGGATGCTTTCCACAATAAGATGGAAATAGCTTTATGGTTACAAACATTTTGCATCAAAGAAGCTAAACTCAGATCATCACCATATGTGAGTAAACTACCAGTTACCAAAAGTTTCCGTTAATTTTTATAACCCACTAAAAGATTAGAAAAAACATTCAGTGATTCCCCACAGTAATTGTAATCACTTGTGTTGTATATAATGTTGTTCTCAGAACATCAATTGCTTAAAATTGATAACAGTTCCACCCTAGAATTACATAGCCAATTATGTGTCTCTTTCATCTGTCACACCGGATTAGATTTCTGGCCCATCTAGTTAGGCAGATATTCTCTGCCAGTGACCAATACAGGCAATGTTTCAATGTGAGGAAAAGAGAACACAGAGATATAAGAAGTGAAACAAATTAGCAAGTCTCATTGACTATGCATCCTGAGAACACTAGCCTGCAATCATATATCCTGAGTTTATTAACGTATATAATACCAGTATGTAATCTGATACAAATATATCTGACATATTTTGACATATAAAATTTTTAAGGACATTTAAAACATCTTTCAAGACATTTATTTTCTGTCACTCCGAATATCCGTCAAAAAGCACTGTCATACCCGCTGGTTTAAAAAAAAAACAAACACCTCAATTGTCATAATAAAGAGAATGCATTGACACGTTCAGAGCTAAGGCAGTACTCAGGCAGTCGTGTTTACTGGGGCTCTAGCTCTATTCCACTGTCAGCTTTGTCTTCAGGCTAGCTTTCCTCATGGTAGCTTGAAGACTTCCCACAGTTCCTGTGGGCACATTTTTTTTTTTTCCATAAAAAGTAATAGAAACCATTCTGTCCTACTACCAAATAACAAAAGACCTAAGTTTACTCTAATTTGATCATCTTTGGCCACATACGTTAGAAAAGAACATCTATTTTCTTGGTTTCCCATTTCTTTCAGTAGACTTTTGCAAAAATAACATTCCTGGCCATTCTTTCCATATTTCCTCTCTCGTTGTAATGGAAGAGCCATGTCCTGTCTAATTGGTAAGGGGCTAAGGTCTTCCATCCATTAGCCAATTCTTCCTGGGAGAAGGTGTTCTTTCCTGCACTCCTGTAACTTGCTGTGCTTACACTGTGGCAGCAAGTATCACAGTCTCCTCTGGGATTTTCTCCCTTTCTCAGATGCAAGCTTCTCCAAAGCAAGAATGAAATATTTATCACTACATCTTCTGCTGTTATGCAGGGCTGAAGTCATAATAGATACTCAATATGTGGTTGATGATGAAAACGTTAAACCAAAGTTTAATTAAATAGTATCACTGCATGTTTTCGATATGCCTATATGAATTCATATTGCATTTCTGTGCTGATTTCATCATTCCTTCCTTCTACTTTCTTCAGTTTCAACCTGCTATGTGTTACTTCTTTCACGTGGGGATGAAGTATCATAACATCATAAGGATCCTTTTACTCATTTAAGCTGCTTTTAAAGAAGATACTTGCTTGAAGGCTACTGAACTGGGTATCTGAGGCTGAAACAAAAGCCAGATGTTCTCATGTAGGATGATGATACCTAGGTCTTGCGGACAAAGGAGACATCCAAGTTCATGCATAATTATCTAATGTTAATACACTATTAACCACTGCATCTATCTATTTATCAGCTCTCTATCAGTATTCTGGGTAATCAGTTTATACTTCATTTAGGGGCCACCTATAAAGTCTAATTATCAATCTTACTTGGGGATTTCAAGTGGAAGTAGAATTAACTCTAGCAAGAAGAGTACAGAATCAATGGGGGAGAATGAATTCACAATCAAATCCCTTGAGAAGCTTCTTCATTGGTTAAAGGCCTTGTCCTGAGCTAGATCATCCAAAATTTGAGGCTTTGGCCTAGCATTACAGATAATCTTGCAGCTTGTACCATCTCCTACAGGTAGCCTGTGCTGCAGTTTTCTAATAACATGGAAGGAGAGTGAAAGACTTTGTTGCCCTTTCCACGATGCTCCTTTGATCACCATCTGCAAAGCTGGTAGAGTCAGGACACATTTATCGAGCACCTGCTTTTTTGGTTCCCTAAGATACAATACCCATATTTTATCTCATGGACATGTGTCAAAGATCATTAGGCCTCTAAACTAAGACATGTCTCTCTTTACAGCCTTCAAACTGTATTCCCTTTGAGAAAGAGATGGTCAAAGAAGAGATAAAGTGTAATATTAATTGCATCATATTATCTCTAACATTAGACCCCTGCTTGGACTCTGCAGGGCTGGGGAGTTAAGTATGGGGACAGGGGAGCAGGAAGCTCTCTGCACATGAAGATGTCTTGGGCTTTGACTCCAGCATTTTAGCTGTAACAGATATCCGCCACAGCATTTTAGTAAATTAATCATTTCCGCACCGCGAAGTTGGAAGTCTACTTGTCGCATGTCTGTCACAAGGACTATGACTTAGAGGCAGTGAGCATCAGTGTCAGAAGCTACAGCAAAAAGTAGCTGGGCTTTCAGAGTTGGGGGGCAGTAGTTGTTGCAGCATTCTGGAGTCTGATGATGGAGACTTATGAGTCAGAGATCATATACTTATGGCGTTTTTTTTTGTTTAGTCAATGCTAAATATTCATATAGCTGAATGGCATACCTAAGATTACTTGTGCATATGTGGATTTAGTTCTTTAAGTTTTGGTTGCTTTGTCTTCAGCAAAGACAGTGCTACTTCACTGAGGTTATCTTTTTTAAAAAAGAGAAATAGAACAAGACACTATGAAAAAATAATAGGTAGCTTACATAAGAATGAAAAATTTAGGTGAATATTTTTATATTCAGGAAAGGGCAATATAATCAAACCATTTGTTTTATAAAAGTCTAAAAGGAAAAGCTGCCAAATATTTGGGGAGTAGGAGAAGCTCAGCAACTCTTGGCCTCTGAGGTGATAAACTCCAGAATCTATCTTGAACCTGTCCCTCTGGAAGCTTTCCACATTTTTGCACTGAAGTATCCAAGTACTATACTAAGAGCCATATCTTTGGGAATGCAAGTACTTTTCTGATCATACTTTTCTGACCTAAGCAACGACAGAGTGAGATTATCCTCTCTGGAGTAACATAGTGGGGTATGTAGCTATACAAACAAGAGATTCACAAAACAATTCAAAAAATAAAGGACCAGCATTATGCATTTCCATATAGTTGAACTATGATGCAACATATCCACAGGTAGAAGCAATGGATATAGTGGGCTGATCTTACTAATGTAATCTTTTCGTTTATATGTGGACACTGGACATTGTAGACTATAACTTTTTGCCATGGTCTTTAAAAACTCATGGAGAAAATACTGGACTTCTTTATATTATGGCCAATGGTATTCGGAGAAACTACTGGAAAATAATTACATTAGCACACTGATTTAGTGAAACACTTTATTCTGATAATTAAGACACTGTGCTTTCTAAGCGATTACCTGAAAATTAATATCCTACCATCTCCTTGTTAGTTTGAAAGGACTCCTTTAGAGTTCCCATAACATCTTATAGATTACTTTATTGTAGCTCTTCTCATGTCATGTTAGAAGAATTTGTTTGTCTGAGTATTTGATAATGAGGATTCTGTCTTACTTGATATGAATCCTCAGTACCTACTATGGTTATTAGCACACAATAATAATTAATCATTTTTTCTTGAATGATTCACTGAATAACCAGATTTCTAAAAGTCTGTGATCAAGAGAAAACTCTCATCTAGTTTCCAATCTAACTGAAACTTGTTTACTGCAATTGGAAAACAAAAAAATAAAAACAAAAGCAAAACAGTATCTAATAATTTTGTCTTGCTTTCTTCCAGTAAAATGTAAACCCTAACCCTTATGTGTACAAGAAGAAATATCTCAAGAAAGTAGCAAAATGTGCCTGAATAGAAAAGAAGGAAAATGTGCTTATGAAATCTCCTTTATCATTTGTCTCACAATGATTTTATGATAGCTGAAGTTCCCAGAAAGAAAACATGCAAAATACTGCTATATATAAATTTTATTCAGGTAGAATATTCATCATCTATATATTTTTTATCATCTAGGATAGGAGTCACAATGTATGGCCGTTGGGTCAAATCCAGTCTTCAGCCTGTTTTGTAAATAAAGTTTTATTGGAACACATCCACTCCATTCTTTCATGTATGTCTGCTTTTAAACTACCATGACAGAATTGAGTAGTTACAACAGAGCCAATGATTTGCAAAGCCTAAACTATTTACTATCTGCTTCTTTATAATAAAATGTTTGTCAAACCCTATTAGGATATAAACTCAAAGTGCCTTTCCTTAGCAAAATTTTACTATTTTTCATAAAGTTCTTAAGTTTCGTGTGGCCTTGCATTGTTTTATAATTAAAACCAGTTGTACCAACAGTACTGTTCCATGTTGTCATCTTTAATTTACATTTCCAAGGCATTTTTAATAGGTTATAGACTAAGGCTTTTTGGTGTTGTTATAGAATTCTTGATGCTTTGAATCAAACTAGTTACATATATTTATTTATGCCAACCCTTCTTATTTAAATAAATCAGAAACCCAGTAAATTTCCTTGGGAAAAGAATGAACTAAGAGACTTTTTGATCCTTCTTGAAAAAAAAGACATTTACTCTTTATATGAATTTGCTTCAAACTTAATTTTTTAAAAATATTTTCCAAGCTACGGTTATTTTTTTGGCGGGGCGTGGGTGGGTGGGTGGGTAAAGGGTATATAGTCAGATCAGGAGATTTACTAAGTCCAATTTCTGCCTTAGAATTACAGTAAGATATTACTTCCCTGATCCTCTTCCTTTCATGTTCTCTGTTTCTGCCCTCAGCCTTGGCAGGAGAATCATTTCTGAGATCTACAGGCTTTATTTCCTGGAGAACTGGCAAGGACTGATTAACAGGGATGACTTTACTGCACTGCTCTAGCAGAGACTGAGAGATCAGGGACAATACAAACAATACATGAAGGAGTATTCCAGAAAGTCAGAGGCAAACACGTGCCAGAGGTCATGTTGTCTTGTCATTAAAAATCTCAAGGAACAGTTAGTTCTTTACTTCTTCCCAAGGTATTCTGAAATTAGGATCCTGCTTCTCAAAAATACCGTTTGCGTTGGTCAGGATTCCTCTTTTGTCCAGATCAAACTGGATCAGAACGGAAGTTCAACTTTTTTTCTAACACATATGTCTACAAAACCTACACAGTCCTTACAGATATCCTCAAGACTGTTGCACTGAGACAAAGAAGAAGAGAAAGAGAAACAGAGATCCCCTTGCTCCTGGCTTTTTTCCATCATTATTCAGATATTAAAACTTTTTCTCTTAAAGAAGCCCTTCATTTACCTAATCATTGTACAGTTGCTTTACCTGTTCCATGACAAAGCTACATTTCTTGAAATAACCTATTAAACTCATTGTCTCCTTTTCATCCATAAGTGATTGCTATTAGTTTTCTGCCCTCATAATTCCCCTGAATCTGGGATCCAAAATCATTTAACTTGTCACCCTAAATTCACTGAAGATGTATAATTTTTCTTTTTTCATTTGCATATAAGTCACCTTTTGGCAGCATGTTTCTTTTGATCCCTTCTTTTACTTCTATAAAGCTACAAAGCCGTATCTCAAATCACACCACTCTCTTGTTTGCTGAAGCTATATGTTCAACTGCCAATTTCATGCATACAATTGAGTGCTTTCCAGACACATCACACTCAATATTTGAACATCTAAACTCATCATCTCCCAAACCTGCCTCCTCTCCAGTGATCCCTTTTTAAGTAATTAGTACTGATGTCTACCCAGTTGCCTAACATGGGAAATATTTATGTGATCGTGGCACTTTCTCCGTTTTCAACTTCTCAATGCTTTCCATTTCCTTTTAGGAGAAAGTCTATACTCCTAAACCTGACTTTCAAGTGCATCATGGTCTAGTCCCCTCTTTCTCCAGCCTCGCCTCTTAAACTAGTATCCTGCACCCTCTACATTCTAGTAACTATCACTGAATTTATTTATTTTGGCCCCCTTGATGGTCCCATGTTTTTCTCATCTAAATCTTTAAATATGTTCTCTCTGCCAAAAATATGTATCTCCACTCTGTGTGATGAGTTTGGTGGGGAGGGAGGAAGTCATGTCTGTGGCATTACCATTATATCCCTACCCCCAAGGTAGGGCTTGGCATTGAGTAGGCACTTGGTATAGACTGCACAGAAACACTCAGATTTGTTATCAGTGACTCTAAAGTTTTTATTGTTGTTGTTATTATGATCTGTTTGCTTTGAGGAGGACTGATGAATTTTTCAATGTGCGTTTACAGGACACTAAAGCAGTTTGAGAAAGAGCAGGTTCCCGATTTATCATAACCATGTTCTGAAAAGTCCCTGTGTTTTGATGGAAAGCTACAATCACATTTTTGGGGGTGAGAGTCCCAGCCAGCAGCCCTGGCTCTCCTTATTGTAGGAGAGCCATTTTCACAATGAGAGCTATGGGGAAAGCCAGTTACCCTTAAGGGTTTCCACTTTGGACCCTGTTCCTAACTGTTCATTCAAATATGAGTGAAATAGGTAAGTTATTTATGCCTAAGTTATGGAACACCTGGACAGGAAAAGTTACATTTTCAATTATTTTATATATTATATGTTGCAAATATTTTATAATTTCCCCCCACCTTGTTAGGTTTTTGTTTGCCAGTGTAGTTTTAAACTTTTAAACGTGTAGACTAAAAACAAAGAAAAAAAATTAACATTATTTTAACTTTCATATTGATAGCTTTAAACTGGTGTTACTAATAATATGAATTTGACACAATTTTTAAATTTACCTTGAAATATTCATTTTTTAACTAAATGCTCTAATTTTTAATACAACATCATTCTACATTCCTAATGGTAATAATAAACTATCCAACATTTTTATTAGTTTAGGTGGTTAAGATGCTTGAGGACTGCAATGTAAACAACATATGCAATCTGCTCTGATTTTTTCCACATGAAGTGTTACAGACTTACAGAAGTTACTCAGACACTCTGAACATGATACATGACCTACAAATGCATTAATATAACTACCTTTCCAAGAAAATAATCCCAATCTTAATCTACTAGATTATACAACTGGAATCAAAGGAAAAATTTTTTTTAAAGTAGACCAAGATAATTTGGAATAATGTGTGCAATTCAACCCCAAAATATTTCTTCCAGCTTTTGAAGATTTTGCCACTAACACTCTTTTTTTTTTTTTTTTTTTTTTTTTTTTGG
>NW_006792653.1:1600813-1609600 GCF_000442215.2 Lipotes vexillifer
CCTCTCACTGCTGTGGCCCCTCCCGTTGCGGAGCACAGGCTCCTGACGCGCAGGCCCAGTGACCTTGGCTCACGGGCCCAGCCGCTCCGCGGCATGTGGGATCTTCCCGGACCGGGTCACGAACCCGTGTCCCCTGCATCGGCAGGCGGACTCTGAACCACTGCGCCACGAGGGAAGCCCGCCACTAACACTTTTAAATTTTAAAATTAAATTTCAACTTCTAGATGATTATGTCAGCAACACTGAGCTCATCAAAAAGACAGAGTATCTTAAAGAGATACTAACACATGTACATCATTAGCCATTAAACATTTCCCCCCCAGTTATTGGAACAGATGGTAGGAAAAGCACATCTTGGAATCTACTTGTCTAACAGGAGCATAACTTATCTAGAATAAATAAAAATGCAAATTGATGTACTTTGCTTCAAATCCTATTGAAAAGATGTTAAAATATTTAAAGAGTAGTAGAGATTTAAAAATAAAAATTACATTTTTAATACAAGGCAAAAAACCAAATGGAATATGACCTAGGAAAAACACAGAAAATTAAATGCACAGATGAGGGTATATAATCCACATTAAAAGAACATGGTAGTACATAGAGACAATTGTATCTGTTTAATACACTATGGTAGTGGCAGAATGTCCAGCCAAAAGCCAGAGTGTTTGGTGAAGACTGTCACTATTTAAGTAATGATGACTACTT
Organism: Lipotes vexillifer; assembly: GCF_000442215.2. Classification (NCBI taxonomy): domain Eukaryota; kingdom Metazoa; phylum Chordata; class Mammalia; order Artiodactyla; family Lipotidae; genus Lipotes; species Lipotes vexillifer. Next base: position 1,601,522 of record NW_006792653.1, read on the forward strand.
TTGATGACACTGCTGTTAATATGAACAGATTTTTAAATTTACACAATGCAGCCAGTTATTGGTGATATATAGTTCTATTAAATTTTATTCTGCCTGTAAACTTTAAGAGTGCTAAGGTTGGATATACACAAGTTTTTGATATAAATAAAGTAGTTCAATCTTTTGAAGAGTCACACATTTATCAGCTGACCTATTGACTTACTACGCAAACTTATCAAAGTTAATTTGGTTTCCTGGCTCTATATGATGAGCTCTTAAAGCATGGTGGTGATATAGTATTTGCATGGATTGTGAGAAGGTGACAAATTCCATTTGTTTTACATTTAAAGGGATCTTAGGTCAATATGGTAAAGATGCTATGATAATTAGAAGGTATCATGGATAGAGTGTTGTACCTGACAACTGTATTCTTCCATCATGGACCAATTTTATGATATGTACATTGTTAGCACATACATATTACATCTTTCCAAGTAAAAATAAAATATAAAACTAAGAGATATAACATTTGAATCATAGAATATGGACTAGCAGACATTTGGTCCTGTTCTAAAAGTCCATTGAGATATTTGGCCCATGCCAAAAGGTCCTTGAAATTTGGTCCTATCAAAACATCCATAAGCATATTTAGTCCGTGACAATGTCCCTTGATACTTGGTCCTGTCAAAAACACCCATGCTTAGAAAATGTCCCTGGGTTCCTAAATGCCCATATCATTTATTTATACTTTGGTTTACGAGATTAATACATAAAAATATTATCATATTTTATTGGTCCAATAACTATGTTGTGGTTATATTGCCAGTAATAACCCTTCTTGCCTCAGTAGCCTAGCTGGTAGTGGCACATGCGGTTAGGTAGATGGGTGGGGGTTCAAATCTGCAGAAGAGTGGGAGTTATATTAACCATGTGTACCAAGGAAGAGCCTTACAGTGAGAGAAATGCATAGAAGATAAGAAGTCAGGGATGGGACCTTGTGATGCATGGTGCATTAGTGTATCACTGGGCATTTGGTTGGGTGTGTGTCTGGTCATTCAATAAAGGTGGAGTTTGAAAGGAGGAGCTTGGTCAAGTCACTATGTGAAACAGGTGGCAAACGAGTTGATGTAAACATTTTACAGAGCATCTCACTTGTCAGTGTAATATCCACCATGGGAGTGATATAGGGCATCTAATTAACCCCTAACCAACTATTCCATTGCTCAGGGTTAATGGGTGGTGCTTCCCTTGAACTGATGTTCTCTAGAAGTACAATTGAGGTAGACCTTACGAAGCATAGAGAGGTTTTAGTGGGTGTGACTCTCACGCTTACCTGCTCATCAGTGTGAACCACCACGTCCTCAGCTGATGTCTCTCTACTGGCTGATCCAGCCTGGCCAAACTGCGTGTCCAATCTGTAAGACATTAGTAAGTTTTCTCCTATCAGTAAAGCAGCAACCACTGGTCAGATGGCTACAAAAGAAAAAAAAAAACCCCTTCTTTTGTTGCTTAGCAATATGAATATGAATATGGCAGAAAAAGTATACTCACAAAAGAAAAAATGTGCTACATTATAATGGTTTGGTTACCATTTCCACTCCTTTAACAAAAATAGAGGTAAAAGGTACCAGCACTGTGAAGAGAAAACAACCTGCAATGCCAGATGTATAACTAGTCAGGATTATTATAACATTCCCATCATTCAAGATGCGACAGGAAAGCATCAGCATAATGTTGGTGTTGAAGGGGAAGTAAGAAAAACCCCGAATAGGTTGAAAGGACACACAGAAGAAGAACCAAGTGCAATGTCATTGCAGGTACTTCAAAGAACTCTCTGTGATTTGCATGATATTTATGATGAAGAGGTCATTAAAGAGGGACCTAAATAGAATTCAAAGTAGACATTGACCTCCAAACCCAACTTCATTGCATGGAATTGAAATTCCAGAAGAGTATAAAGTGATCAGACATAGAGAACCATTTCTTATGCATGACTCCGGTGCTCAAGATGATGAAAGAATTCTTATTTACACAACTTACAACAGTTTTTGACATAAAGTGCCAGTACCACATTATTCAGTAATGGCAGGTTCAAGACAGCACCAACATTGTTCACTCAGTTATTTACTGGCCACTACGATGTAGTATTGGGTTATACTATGCTATTGATTTTGCACTAATAATGGAAAGGTGAGAAGACACTTTATATATATATATATATATATATATATATATATGAGAGAAAGTACTTGCATTTACATGGGAAAAAATTTTCAATGATAACCCTTCATTGTGCATAATAGATTCCGAGATTACAAATATGTGTGTGATTCAACTACTACCAAATGTGCAAGTAAAAAGAATGCTTGTTTCACTTTTCACAATCACTGTGGCAAAAATATCTTCACTGGGTCTAACACAAGAGTATATGACAAGTAACACCTGTAAGTGTGCGTCCATGTCGTTTGGACGTTCACACGTACCTTTGGAAGATGTAAATGAAATGTTTGAGTACACTGTGGAGATTGCGAAAAAAAAATTTAGATGACCAAAAGGATTATGTTGAGACAGTGTATGTACCTGGAAGGCATGGCAGAGGCAGAGGAAGAGCAGAAGCTCCAAGATTTCCACCAGAAACTTGGACTGTTTGTATATCAGTACTGACCAGCAACCACAGGATGAACAATGCAGTGGAAGGCAGGCACAGCAAATTTCAAAGGCTGACGATAGTGCATAATCCTTCAGTTCGGAGATTTGTCTAAGTGTTAAAAGATGAACAGAAAAGCCATGAATAAGTTATCATCCAGATTCTTGGTGGTCACACTCAAAAAAGGCCATCAATTTCACGATGATACTAACAAAATCAAAATCATATTACAGAGATTGTTAGTACATAACAAATATAAAATCAATAATCAGGTGGATCCATACTTGAGAGCAATTGCTCATTAACTTAAGAATAACCCTGTGGAACTTCGTGATGAAGAAGAACAAGAATACATGTGAAATCCAAAATTCATCATGAACTACAATAAAAATAATGGAAAAAAAATTTAATGAAGTTAAATGTTTGTATTATTAAATGAATCATGGACTAAATGTCTCAACAGATGTTTGAACAGGACCAAATGTCCTCCAAGGTAGAATATGTAATACCATAAGATTAATTTTCTGGTATTTATTATTTTTTAAGTAACAAATGGCTTGGAAAATTGATCATCTTGGCTATATGACCCTCACATGCTCTTATAAATCTTCAAATATATTTGCAAAGGTGTCATGTTCCTTTTATAAATACCCAGACCCATCACATCTCTGATTGTGCTTGCCTTAGGATGGAAACAATTTAGCTGGCAGAATTAAAGGCAATGCATTCATCATAGACACCTCCACCTCCACCATTTGCCACAAGAAAGAATTTGTTCTGAGCCAGAGACAGAATTCAATCAACGACAAACTTGATTTCAATAACTTCTCAGAGAAACTTTGCACCAATTCTGTTTTCTCACCTAAATGACAGACTAATGACCCCCTTTCATGTTAAAGGGTCAGAGAGGAGAGTTTGTCATAAGGAAGAGATAATTTTACTAGAGAGGGAGATTGATGCTAAATCCTATCCCAGTTGTGTCCTGGTGGTAGTTTCTGTCTGTCTCTCTCTCTCTCTTCATTCCTCTTATAATACTTCAATTTCCTCCACAATTCTTATCATCTAGCATACAATGCAGTAAGTAGTCTTTTTATTTACTTACTATCTGTCTCTCCTCCCTAGTACATAAGCTCTGTAATGCAAGGATTTTGTCTGCTTGCTGGACCAACATATCCACAGTACCTAGAACAACAGTGCCTGCCAAATAGTACACACTTAATACTTACTGAATTAAAGCTTCTCCTATATCCTGAGAGTTCTTACCTCCTTAATATCTGATATCACCTATGACCAAATTTACTATTGCCTTTGCCAAATTTCAAAAGCAAGCTGGCTACGTAATTTGTCAAGTCTAGTGAAAAATAAAATCGTTCAAAAATTCTTAAGGATTTCGAGACAAAGAGTCAGAGCATTTTACGAAGTGTGGATACTTCTGAGTGTGCAGCCCTGTGTAAGCATGTGGGTCTCACACCTATGAAGCCAGCCCTGTTCAAAATCCTTTATGTTTAGTCTTTAATATTATCAATAAGGGAATGAAGGTATTCTTTAACATTCCTAGATACACAATTGTTTATAGATACCCAGCTATAAAAGGGATCAAAGTTGGGATGCCTGCTTGTGTAACTAAGTATATAAACTGAATCAGCAGAAAAGGGAATATTACAGGGAAGCCAAGATAGAGTGATACTACCATTAAAGCATACTTTAAAAAAATATGCACCCTCTAAGTTGACTATTAATTACGTGTTAATATTAGACCTCTGTATGATTAACAACATTACATCTCAAAACCACACACGTGTTGGGCGGTGACATAGACTGCTGTGATAGCTGATGGTGGTGGTTCTGTGTCAAGTGGTATTTGTTCTCAGCTTAACAGCCAGTGGATATCCAGGACTAGTTAAATTAGACACCATTCAAATTTGAGGGAACAAAGTAGAAAGTGGAAAGATTGCAAGGAAGACAATCAACATGCCAAGTAAGACTGCCTAAGCAAAAGAAGAGACAGAGTTAATCAGGACTCAAAATTAGCGTAGTCCAAGGCAAAATGAGACACAATGGATCAAATGAGCAATTTTGGTGCTAGTGTCATATATGTAATTCTGTCATATTCTGGTTATGAGCACTTTGGCATGTCATACAGAGTGAACTAGGCAGGCTCAGAATACAAAATTTAATCATGTACTTTTCAAAGCCCAGGTTTTTCCTGGAGTTTAGAGTTTACATAAGCACAATCCTATAAATACCAATCACAATAATTACGTAAGTATATTTAATTTATTGTAAAACTATGTTTATCCCATTGAAAAGCCATATGTAAGCTAGTTGTATAATGTCAAACTTAGAGCAAAGATTTATTCTAATGCCCTTAAGTGCCACTCCAAAAGAAACACATTTTGTTCATGCCTTCACTCCAGGACCTTAGAATCCACTCTATGTGTAGTGTTTCTGAATATTCCCAATATCTGGAATTGGGAATCTGAACCTTAGTATCTCCCAATACCTGCATCTTATCTATTAGAATAAAAAGAATAAAATGCTATAGACATAAATTTAATATGCTTATACCAATTTAATAATTTTATGTTATACTAATGATATGTGTTGTTTCTTTTGCCTAGAAGCTTCTCTACCTTAACCTTGTAACAGTTAAATACTGCCCTCCCTGTGACATTTGGATAGTTTCTGATGATTTACTTTACAATGATATCACAGATGAGTAACAGTTGTGAACAGCAGTTAGTAGCCCATGTTAAAAGTATTCCCAGAGGGGAAGGATTTATGTGTAAAAAAGGATAAAAGAAGTTCTCACAGCAAAATTACATTTGAAAATAGGGTATTTAGAGATGGGAAAAACGGTTTTCTCAAAGCAGTGATCCTACAAGAACAGCTGTGATGACTGGATCCCTGCCAAAACCCTTACAAAATCTCATCCCTGTTAGGATATAGCAACAAGGTGTCAAATTCAACCATTAGTTTATAGGAGACAGGTCTTAATTAAATATTGGGCCTCTGCCATCATCCTTCCGTTAGAGGCAAATTAGCCAGTATACTTACATGAAAGTAATTGTAGGATCAGGTGAGAAATACATCTTCGTAACAATATTCAATTCAGATGACTTAGAATTGTGCCCTTTCTGACCTATATATAATTCTGACACATCTTGTCACTTGATTCAGAAATTGAAAATTTAATCTCTCAACTGAACAACTGAGGTTTAAAGAAAAGGTACTGAATCCTTTTAAAAGTGACCCAGGTTAGGCCGATGCTTGCATATTTTTTCCTTGAATATTTTTGTCACAAGCATGGAAACAAGAAATCAAGAAAAATGCTTTCTTAATATCATTCTTCACCTTTCTCTTTCTTCTTTTTCTCCCTGAATTAACAACAGTTTTATGGAGAAAAGGCTTTTTTGTCTTATCAGACAATAAAAAAGAGAGCTGCAGTCTCTTTACAATCAGCCCAAGTGTCTTGTCTCTCCTAAGCATCCTGCCCCTTCACTCAACCTGCATTATTGCTCCCTTATGTCAGGGTCAAAATGTGGGTTACTCTTAACTTTTGGAGAAACTTAAGAAGCAACCTGCAGTTGTAAAATCCATGGTGCTCTTACAAACAAAAACGTTGGAGAATCTGGCAAATTATAATACCTAAAAATTTTAAATATATGTAATTTAAAAACAAAAACTTCACTTTTTAATTTAATTCACTATTTTGAGTTTTGGCAATAAAAACACTCCACTAGTTATTGTGTGAGATATATACAAAACAGAGAACAGTCTTCTGTCTTCATTTATACTATAATCTTAATGAGAAGGAAAGATATAACACACAATATTGCTTAATACAAGCAAAGTATCATTTGGAAACAGCTACTCAAATGACCATCTTGTCTACTAGAATGTAGATTCCACACAGGCAGGACTTTTGGACATTTTCATCATTCCTGAATCCCCAGATCCTAAAGCAGCAGTAAAACACACCCACACACAGTCATATCCACACACACAGGGAATAATATGTCACAGAGCCATAAGTTATTAGTTAAATTAGATAAATATCATCAAGAATTAGAATACTCAGGCAAACAACAAAAATTCGTGCTCATTCTAGCCCCTACACAATGAAATTTTGAAATATGAGCAGCATTTGGGTAGGTAAAATCTGTGTGGGCACTTGATTAAGTACAAACTGTAGAAAAAAGGAGGTAGAGGAATGAAATGAATATTATGTCATTGTGGGGTAGTGACTGATTGAGGAGGTAATCAATATCCGATTGGGGGGGGTGTTTGTAGAGACAAGGGATAGAAGAAATATGCTAAGGATAGATAGTGAGGGTTTGAAATTCAGTTTGAAAAATTAGTAAATAGAAGAATATATATATTTCAGAATAATTTATTCCCAAATATTTTATTTCAGGATAATCTGACTTCCTGATTTTTATACTGAAATTTTATTTCAAGATAATTCAGAACTGGTAAAAGAAGACAAATAACATAGTGATGCCCTAAATCATGGGTTAGCAAACTATGACCCATGGGCCAACTTCACCAGCCACCTGTTTTTGTAAATAAAGTTTCATTAGAACACAGCCACTCCATTCATATTATATATGGCTGCTTTCACATTACAATGGCAGAGCTGAATAGTGGTGACATAGAACATCTGGTCCATAAAACCAAAAATATTTAATATCTGGCTCTTTACAAAAAAGTTTGCAAGCCCTTGCTCTAGATAAAGAGGAGAAAACAGGGTGCTCACTGGAGGGGTTGTATTTCTACAAAAATATATGTACCATATGAAGACAGTTCACAGAGAGAAGAGCAAACAACTCTTTCTGAATCTGGAGAAACTGGGGTGCACGGAGTTCACCTAACTCTTTGGTTAGTTCAATCTCTGTCTCTGTCTCTATCTCGCTCTGTTTCTCCATTATACACACACATACACAAACACACACACACACAAGAAGCATTTTACTAAAACCTTCCAAAACACTGATAAATTTTATAAATTTAGGGAAAATTTTTAGATAATCTGGAGCTCAATTACTTCAGCTCCTAATTTCTGTGTAATTTAGAAAATCTGTATTTTAATAGATGGTATTGGAATGTTCAGTTTGATTTTGAAGGCACTGGATGTTTGCGCTGGCTCTTTTCCAACCTAGTAGGATTTGTTTCAGAGTAGAAGCATCAGAGAATAGATAGATAATAATTAAGTTTATGCCCTTGTCATCAACTGGTACTCAGTATACGTGTGTTGCATATTATGAGACTGGTGATAAAAATATGACAATGTAAACACAAAATATTATACTCAATATGACCACAATTTTTAGAAGCCAAACAGATTTGGGATTAAATTTGAGTGCTTTCAGTTATTAGGCACATGAGTTTTGCAACTTGCTTAAACTTAGCGAGTCTCAGATTCCTCATCTGTAAAATGAGAATAATTCCTG
>NW_006792653.1:1609650-1629344 GCF_000442215.2 Lipotes vexillifer
AAATGAGAATAATTCCTGCTGAGATGGTAAGAATTAAGACAAAATGACAGAAGTGTCTAACACAGTGACGACACATAAATTAAATTGTTTTTATTGGTAGATGGTTATACCATTTGTTCAGCATAATAGTTTTGTTCTCTGAAAATGCCATTTCCTAGACCTTGTCCCTTAAAACACAAAACTGCTTACCATTAGATACCTATATAGGGAGGACAGTATTGACACTGACACCCCAACAGGCTGTACAGTCCAGGTAGGAGGTCTAGGGTGAGTAATCCTGTAACAGATTATGGATCGTTTTAAGGCTCACGTTTTTATAACATATTAGGTTTAATTTAATTTCTCCAATACCATAGTTTGCATCATGCAGTCCAAGCCCTTAATCCAAATAATAGCAACAGTCTTTTAACTGGTCTCCTTGCCCCTAACTTTACCCTTCTCCAACTCCACTTCATGATATTACCAATCAGGATAAACCTGTACTACCCAAATCCTACTCAGAATAAATAGGGAGAGGGAAATGAGAGCTAGTGCTGGCTTCATATGGATTCATTCATAAGTCCAACTTCATTATTTAAAAGCCAAGTTCTTTGTATCTTTCTTTTCTGCTTCCCAAATTGTCAACTTTTTCATTAAGTAGTTTTTCTTCAAGGTTCTAGGATGGTTGAGAGTAACAACCAGGGCCTTGTTTACATTTGGCAAGAGAGTACCTTCATATATTTAGGTAGAATTATATTGTATTTCACGACAGACCCAATTTCTTGGGGTTGGTTTATTCTTAGACCAAAAAGTTGTAACCCTAGAGCTGAGAGTACAACCTCCCCTTAGACACTTGAGTTTCAAGTTATCTGTTAGGACGAGGAAGAGGGAATATGGATGCTAGGTAATATTCACAACAAACATATCATTTCCTACAATATTCCTTTCAGTACCTTCCTTAGACCTTGGAGGCCTAAGGCTCTTGCCCATCTTCTGGCCAAAGATATGGGCTACCTTTAGTTTACAGCACCTGTGGATAAAAAACGTCTTTTATCTTCTGCAGCTTCTATTGTTGGCACTCAAGAGTATTCACCCTATATCTCTTGCAGATGGTTTTCAGTCCCCCAGGGGAGACTATCTGTATCTCCTTCGAGGGACTTTGAGATTATTGCTCTGCAGTACCAAACAGTCCTTCCAATTGATGTCCTTGATTGCCTCCAATCAAAGTCGTGATGTTGTGCTCTCCTGTATTAGTCTTGAGACATGCCCAAAGAGAAACTGACATTCCTTTTGCAATTTGGACTTCTCTTCACATTCCACCCACAGGCACTTTGCCTATCTTTCTGACTAAAATAAGGCAGGAGTGCCATCAATATGCAAAGGATCACATTAGAGGAATGCAAAGATTATGACCTAAAGAGTTCAAGAGAAGACATGGTTTGAAGATATGCTGCTCTACATCTATGCTATAAAATTCTAAGTGGTAAATTTAACATGACCAAAAAATGAGTTATCACTCACAGTTTCCTGCACATTATGGGAAAGACTTATATTTGTAGTCATCATCAAAGAATCAAAGTAGCAATCTTTGAGAGAGTCACCGAAAGCTAGTATTTCATGTGTAACATGGTAGATGATGTGGCATCCACCAGAGTATTAGCTTCCTAGGGCTGCCATAACAAATTACCATAAACTGAGTGGTTTAAAACGATATGAATTTCTTTCACATTTCTGGAGGCCAGAACTTCAAAATGAAGGTTTTTAATAGGGTTGATCCCTTCTGAAGGCTTTGAGGAAAAAGTATTTCCATGCCTCTCTCCTAGCTTCTGGTGGTTGCTGGGAATCCTTGGCATTCCTTAGTTTGTAGACATATCACTCCATTCTCTACTTCCATCTCCACATGGTCTTCTCCTTTGTGTCTTCTGTGTCTGTGACCAAATTACAAGGAAACAAGTCACTGGATTAGGGCTCACCTTAATCCAGTATGACTCATTTTAACTTGATTATATCTGCAAAAACCTTATTTCCAAATAAGGTCTCATTTGCCAGGGGTTAGGAGTATCAAGGGTTAGGACTTGAACATATCTTTTGAGGAGATACAAATGAGTAATGATATAAGTAACATTAAATACATAGTATTAAGGACCTTCTGAACCAAGCAAATGTATATTGTCTGAATACAATTAGCTCCTGAAGAACCATGCCATCACGAGTGGTTAACAGCATTCTTGCCTTTATGTCTTGGTGAGAGATATGAAACTAACCAATTATGGCACAATTGACAACAGAGAAAAGATGGTGTATGGGCACTAAGAAAACACTTCATCTATACTGGCTGGGTGACAAACAAATATATAAAGACTTCTTCTCTACCCATTGTTCTAAAGCTTCATTGACAAGTCACTATAGCTCACATGGTCCTATGAATTTTTGCGAAACAGTTTTTAAATCTAATTGTTTATATAGAAAACGACTTTCAAAAGTTATTTTTTCTGAAGCCTTAGCCATCTAGTAGATTTAGTAGCAGCCCTAGTTACTCCCATGATAAAATAATACCAAAGATTGTGCATTGCCTGTAGTATACACCCAATATCTTCTAAGCTGTACATTAATTCCAATTCTTCTACTACATGAACTAATTCAGAATATTATTATGTTGGTTTAAAGAGTTAGCCATTTGAAACTCTGAAAATACTTTATATCTCCCAGAGTTATTCCTAGGAAGAACCTAAAAATAAGTTTTGTTTATCCCACTATACATTTGTAACAGTGTATCCGTACATCTTTATTCAAACCCACAAACTGTAATTAGATTGCATCTTCCTCTATATTCCAAATTTGATCTACAATTGATTATACTAGGTGTTTCACCAAGTTTTCTAAGCAACATATTTATAAACAATCTCTTTGGAAAACGTACCTCTGCAGATGGTTATGCCATTTGTTTTAGCCCAATTTTTTATAATAGCTTTGCTCTCTAAAAGTGTCACTTCTAGACCTTGTCCCTTAAATCACAAGACCACTTACTGTTACCCACGTACAGAGTAAAACATTGACACTGACATCCCAGCAGGCTGTACACTCCATGTAGGAGCTCTCACATGAGTAATCCTGTAACAGATTATGGATCATTTTAAGATGTCAGCTGTGTGCTAAGGACTGACAACTAAACTGTATCTTATATGCAGCCAAATCTCTTCATAAAGGGCACAACAGTGAAAGCTGTCACTGAATTCTCATGCCTCAGAAGTAAGCTTTTAACTGATTCACTGAAAGTCAAGTCATCAAGAATTGAAAGATAACATGAAGGAAAACCAGATCAATAAAACCCCCATGTCTTTGGGAGACTCACTGCAGACTGTGGCTTCAATTCAGAATGAAGCTCGCAACAAAGAAAATGTGCTGTGAACACAGGTATATTCCACAGCTGTCCAGGAAGGAGGATAATGCTAGAGTTGGACAGACAAGGGAAATACATAATGCGGTGGGGTCTTAAGATTTTTAGGATTCTCTACATTAGGTAAATTTTCTACCTGGAGTACAGAAGAGAGCCGCATGAAATATTACCAAATATAACCAATGAAGAGCTTTCAAATCTAATATTTTGGAACCCAACAATTTAGGATGCATAGCTGAGGTTTTGTAAAATACTTGCATAAAATTAAGGTTTAGGGACTTCCCTTGTGGTGCAGTGGTTAAGAATCCGCCTGCCAATGCAGGGGACACGGATTCGATCCCTGGTCTGGGAAGATCCCACATGCCACAGAGCAACTAAGCCCATGCGCCACAACTACTGAGCCTGTGCTCTAGAGCCCGCAAGCCAGAACTACTGAGCCTGCGTGCCATAACTACTGAAGCTCGCACACCTATAGCCTGTGCTCTGCAACAAGAGAAGCCACCGCAATGAGAAGCCCACGCACTGCCAAAGAGTAACCCTCGCTCGCCACACTAGACAAAGCTCCTGTGCAGCAATGAAGACCCACGGCAGCCATAAATAAATAAATGAATAAATATTTAAGGTTTAGATATAGGCCCTTAATTGTATTTAGCCTATCTTCTCTGCTTGTATTGAGTAATTCAACTAGAATATAATGTTTTCTTTCCAAAATTAGTAGTATATTTGAAAGACTAATCTGATGGCATTGGGAAGGGAATTTGGAGAAGTTCATGATAGACAAGTGGCTGGAATTTCAGTTGTAAAAATTTAGCCATCCTCTTTGATTTTATCTTCTTATCACACACAGAACAAAATGACTATTGTTTATTTTGAAATACCTTCCCTATGTATTTCTTCCTATCCCTATCTTCCCACAACTATAATACAAATGCTGTCATTGATGAACTATTACGTATTTTATAGAAAAATACTTCTTCAAAGAAGAGATATGACATAAAGGTAGACTATTTCATTTGTAATAAAGGCCATCACATTAACACATTCAAAGTTACCATGACAACTGAAATATGAAATATAAATCCATACATAATAAAGTACCTAGCATTTGGTTCTGTCATAAATTACCTAGCATTAGGTACTGAAAAGAAAAATATTAATAAATTGTTTTAGTCCAATGGGGTAAAGTGATATTTTGAAAAGGAAAATGTATTTATGACTTCATGCCTTTTTGAGGCACAAAGTTCTAACAGCCCTTTAGAGAACTATGAAATTCAAATTAGAGAGAGTTGGTTTCAGATACAAAGCAGACATTTTCATGTTTCTCTTTCAAAATCTATCTGATTAGGAATCTCAAATAGGGACTTTTTCTTTTAACATCTTTACTGGAGTATAATTGCTTTACAATGGTGTGTTAGTTTCTGCTGTATAACAAAATGAATCAGCTATACATATACATATATACCCATATCTCTTCCCTCTGTGGCTCCCTCCCACCTTCCCTATCATACCCCTCTAGGTGGACAAAAAGCACCGAGCTGATCTCCCTGTGCTATGCAGCTGCTTCCCACTAACTATCTATTTTACATTTGGTAGTGTATATATGTCCATGCCACTCTCTCACTTCGTCCCAGCTTACCCTTCCCCCTTCCCATGTCCTCAAGTCCATTCTTTATATCTGTGTCTTTATTCCTGTCCTACCAAAAGATTACTCAGAACCTTTTTGTGTGTGTGTGGATTCCATATATATGTGTTAGCATACGGTATTTGTTTTTCTCTTTCTGACTTACTTCACTCTGTATGACAGACCCTCGATCCATCCACTGCACTACAAATAACTCAATATCATTTCTTTTTATGGCTCAGTAATATTCCATTGCATATATGTACCACATCTTCTTTATCCATTCATCTGTCTATGGACACAGTGTCTATGGACACTGGCAATTGTAAATAGAACTGCAATGAACACTGTGGTACATGACTCTTTTTGAATTACGGTTTTCTCAGGGTATATGCCCAGAAGTGGCATTAGTGGGTCATATGGTAGTTCTATTTTTAGTTTTTTGAGGAAACTCCATACTGTTCTCCATAGTGGCTGTATCAATTTATATTCCCACCAACAGTGCAAGAGGGTTCCCTTTTCTCCACACCCTCTCCAACATTTACTCTTTGTAGATTTTTTGACGATGGCCATTCTGACAGGTGTGAGGTGATACCTCACTGTAGTTTCGATTTGCATTTATCTAATGATTAGTGATGTTCAGCATCCTTTCATGTGTTTGTTGGCAATCTGCATATCTTCTTTAGAGAAATGTCTATTTGGATCTTCTGCCCATTTTGTGATTGGGTTATTTGTTTTGTTGATATTGAGCTACATGAGCTGCTTATATATTTTGGAGATTAATCCTTTGTCAGTTGCTTCGTTTGCAAATATTTTCTTCCATTCTGAGGGTTGCCTTTTCATCTTGTTTATGGTTTCCTTGGCTGTGAAAAAGCTTATAAGTTTCATTAGGTCCCATTTGTTTATTTGTTTTTATTTCCATTTCTCTAGGAGGTGGGTCACAAAGGATCTCACTGTGATTTATGTCATAGACTGTTCTGCTTATGTTTTCCTCTAAGAGTTTTAAAGTATCTGGCCTTACATTTAGGTCTTTCATCCGTTTTGAGCTTATTTTGGTGTACGGTATTAGGCAGTGTTCTAATTTCTTTCTTTTACATGTAGCTGTCCACTTTTCCCAGCACCACTTACTGAAGAGGCTGTCTTTTCTCCATTGTATATTCTTGTCTCCTTTATCAAAGATAAGGTGACATATGTGTGTGGGTTTATCTCTCAGTTTTCTTTTTTTTTTTTTTTTTTTTGCGGTACGCGGGCCTCTCACTGTTGTGGCCTCTCCTGTTGCGGAGCACAGGCTCCGGACGCGCAGGCCCAGCGGCCATGGCTCACAGGCCCAGCCGCTCCGCGGCATGTGGGATCTTCCTGGACCGGGGCACGAACCCACGTCCCCTGCATCGGCAGGCGGTCTCTCAACCACTGCGCCACCAGGGAAGCCCTATCTCTCAGTTTTCTATACTGGTCCATTGATATATATTTCTGTTCTTGTGCCAGTACCAAACTGTCTTGATTACTGTAGCTTTGTAGCATAGTCTGAAGTCTGGGAGCCTGAATCCTCCTGCTCCGTTTTTCATTCTGAACATTGCTTTGGCTATTCAGGGTCTATTGTGTTTCCATACAAATTGTGAAATTTTTTGTTCTAGTTCTGTGAAAAATGCCATTGGTAGTTTGATAGGGATTGCCCTGAATCTGTAGATTGCCTTGGGTAGTATAGTCATTTTCACAATGTTGATTCTTCCAATCCAAGAACAGGGCATATCTCTCCATCTGTTAATATCATCTTTAATTTCTTTCATCAGTATCTTATAGTTTTCTGCAAACAGGTCTCTTGTCTCCTTAGGGAGGTTTATTCCTAGATATTTTATTCATTTGTTGCAATGGTAAATGAGAGTGTTTCCTTAATTTCTCTTTCAAATTTTTCATCATTAGTATACAGGAATGCAAGAGATTTCTGGGCATTAATTTTGTATCCTGCTACTTTACCAAATTCATTGATTAGCTCTACCAGTTTTCTGGTAGCATCTTTAGGATCCTCTATGTATAGTATCATGTCATCCTGAAACAGTGACAGCTTTACTTCTTCTTTTCTGATTTGGATTCCTTTTAGTTCTTTTTCTTCTCTGATTGCTGTGGCTAAAACTTCCAAAACTATGTTGAATAATAGTGGTGAGAGTGGGCAACCTTGTCTTGTTCCTGATCTTAGCAGAAATGGTTTCAGTTTTTCACCATTGAGAATGATGTTGGCTGTGGGTTTGTCATATATGGCCTTTATTATGTTGAGCTAAGTTCCCTCTATGCCTACTCTCTGAAAGGTTTTTATCATAAATGGGTGTTGAATTTTGTCAAAAGCTTCCTCTGCATCTATTGAGATGATCATATTGTTTTTCTCCTTCAGTTTGTTAATATGATTTATCACATTGATTGATTTGTGTATACTGAAGAATCCTTGCATTCCTCGGATAAATCCCACATGATCATGGTGTATGATCTGTTTAATGTGCTGTTGGATTCGGTTTGCTAGTATTCTGTTGAGGATTTTTGCATCTACGTTCATCAGTGATATTGGCCTGTAGTTTTCTTTCTTTGTGACATATTTGTCTGGTGTTGGTATCAGGGTGATGGTGGCCTCATAGAATTGAGTTTGGGAGTGTTCCTCCCTCTGCTATATTTTGGAAGAGTTTGAGAAGGATAGGTGTTAGCTCTTCTCTAAATGTTTGATAGAATTTGCCTGTGAAGCCATCTGGTCCTGGGCTTTTGTTTGTTTGAAGATTTTTAATCATAGTCTCAATTTCAGTGCTTGTGATTGGTCTGTTTTTATTTTCTATTTCTTCCTGGTTCAGTCTTGGAAGGTTCTGCTTTTCTAAGAATTTGTCCATTTCTTCCAGGTTGTCCATTTTACTGGCATATAGCTGCTTGTAGTAATGGCTCATGATCCTTTGTATTTCTGCAGTGTCAGTTTTGACTTCCTTTTCATTACTAATTCTACTGATTTGAGTCTTCCTTTTTTCTTGATGAGTCCTGCTAATGCTTTATAATTTTGTTTATCTTCTCAAAGGACCAGCTTTTAGTTTTATTGATCTTTGCATTGTTTCCTTCATTTCTTTTTCATTTATTTCTGATCTGACCTATACGATTTCTTTCCTTCTGCTATCTTCGGGGTTCTTTTGTTCTTCTTTCTCTAATTGCTTTAGGTGTAAGATTAGGTTTTTATTTGAGATTTTTCTTGTTTCTTGAGGTAGGAGTGTATTGCTATAAACTTCACTCTTAGAACTTCTTTTGCTGCATCTAATAGGTTTTGGGTTGTTGTGTTTTCATTCTCATTTGTTTCTAGGTATTTGTTGATTTCCTCTTTGATTTCTTCAGTGGTATCTTGGTTATTTAGTAGTGCATTGTTTAGCCTCCATGTGTTTGTATTCTTTACAGGTTTTTTCCTGTTATTAATATCTAGTCTCATAGCGCTGTGGTCAGAAAAGATACTTGATATGATTTGTTTTCTTAAATTTACCAAGGCTTGATTCGAGACCCAAGATATGATCTATCCTGGAGAATGTTCCATGAGCACTTGAGAAGAAAGTGTAACCTCTTGTTTTTGGATGGAATGTCCTATAAATATCAATTAAGTACATCTTGTTTAATGTATCATTTAAAGCTTGGGTTTCCTTATTTATTTTCATTTTGGATGATCTGTCCATTGGTGAAACTGGGGTGTTAAAGTCCCCTCTTATGATTGTGTTACTCTCAATGTCCCTTTCTATGGCTGTTAGCATTTGCCTTATGTATTGAGGTGCTCCTATGTTGGGTGCATTAATATTTACAGTTGTTATGTCTTCTTCCTGGATTGATCCCTTGATCATTATGTAGTGTCCTTCTCCGTCTCTTGTAATAGTCTTTATTGTAAAGCCTATTTTGTCCTATATGAGAATTGCTCCTCCAGCTTTCTTTTGATTTCCATTTGCATGGAATATCTTTTTCCATCCCTTCACTTTCAGTCTGTATGTGTCCATAGGTCTAAGGTGGGTCTCTTTTAGCCAGCATATATACAGGTCTTGTTTTTTTTATCCATTCAGCCAGTTTGTGTCTTTTGGTGGGAGCATATAATCCATTTACATTTAAGGTAGTTATCACTATGTATGTTCCTATTACCATTTTCTTAATTGTTTTGGGTTTGCTATTGTAAGTCTTTTCCTCCTCTTGTGTTTCCTGCCTAAAGAAGTTCCTTTAGCATTTGCTGTATAGCTGGTTTGGTGGTGCTGAATTCTCTTAGCTTTTGCTTGTCTGTAAAGGTTTTAATTTCTCTGTCGAATCTGAAATAGATCATTGCTGAGTAGAGTAATCTTGGTTGTAGGTTCTTCCCTTTCATCACTTTAAGTATGCCCTGCCACTCCCTTCTGGCTTGCAGAGTTTCTGCTGAAATATCAGCTGTTAAGCTCATGGGGATTTCCTTGTATGTTAATTGTTGCTTTTCCCTTGTGGCTTTTAATATTTTTTCTTTTTATTTAATTTTTGATAGTTTGATTAATATGTGTCTTGGCATGTTTCTCCTTGGATTTATCCTGTATGGGACTCTCTGCCCTTCTTGGACTTGATTGACTATTTCCTTTCCCATATTAGGGAAGTTTTCAACTATAATCCCTTCAGATATTTTCTCACTCTCTTTCTTTTTCTCTTCTTCTTCTAGGACCCCTGTAATTCAAATGTCAGTGCATTTAACGTTGTCCCAGAGGTCTCTGAGGCTGTCCTCAATTCTTCTCATTCTTTTTTGTTTATTCTGCTCTACAGTAGTTATTTCCACTATTTTATCTTCCAGGTCACTTATTTGTTCTTCTGCCTCAGTTATTCTGCTATTGATTCCTTGTAGAGAATTTTTAATTTCATTAATTTTATTGTTCATCATTGTTTGCTGTTTAGTTCTTCTAGGTCCTTTTTAAACGTTTCTTGTGTTTTCTCCATTCTATTTCCAAGATTTTTGATCATCTTTACTATCATTACTCTGAATTCTTTTTCAGGTAGACTGCCTATTTCCTCTTCATTTGTTTCGTCTGGTGGGTTTTTACCTTGCTCTTTCATCTGCTGTGTGTTTCTCTGTCTTCTCATTTTGCTTAACTTACTGTGTTTGGGGTCTCCTTTTCACAGGCTGGAGGTTCGTATTCCCTGTTGTTTCTGGTGTCTGCCCCCAGTTGCTGAGGTTGGTTCAGTGGTTTGTGTAGACTTCCTGGTGGAGGGGACTGGTGCCTGTGTTCTGGTGGATGAGGCTGGATCTCATCTTTCTCGTGGGCAGGATCGTGTCCAGTGGTGTGTTTGTGGGGGGGGGGTCTGTGACCTTATTATGATTTTAGGCAGCCTCTCTGATAATGGGTGGGGTTGTGTTCCTGTCTTGTTAGCTGTTTGGCATAGGGTGTCCAGCACGGGAGATTGCTGGTCGTCGAGTGGAGCTGGGTCTTAGCATTGAGATGGAGACCTCTGGGAGAGCTCTTGCCATTTGATATTACATGGGGCCGGGCAGTCTCTGGTGGACCAATGTCCTGAATTCAGCTCTCCCACCTCAGAGGCTCAGGCCTGACACCCAGCCAGAGCACCAGGACCCTGTCAGCCACATGGCACAGAAGAAAAGGGAGGAAAAAAAAAGAAAGAAAGAAAAAGTAAATAAATAAAATAAAATATAGTTATTAAAAATACAGTTATTAAAATAGAAAAAAATTATTAAAAATAAGTAATAAAAAGAAAGAAGAGTGCAGCCAAACTTAAAAACAAATCCATTAATGACACCAAGCTCTAAAGAGTATACAAAAACAAAAAACAGAAAACAAGGACAGTCAGAATCATAGGATAACTGAAAAAAGCAAAGCTATACAGACAAAATCACAGAAAGAAGCATACGCATACACAGCAACAAAAAGAGAAAAAAGGAAAAAGAAAAAAATATATATATAAAAGGAAGAGAGCAACGAAATCAATAAACAAATCTACCAATGATAATAAGCTCTAAATATTAAACTAAGATAAACATAAAACCAGAAACAAATTAGATGCAGAAAGTAATCCCCAAGTCTATAGTTGCTCCTGAAGTCCACTGCCTCAATTTTGGGATGATTTGTTGTCTATTCAGATATTCCACAGATGCAGTGTACATCAAGTTGATTGTGGAGATTTAATCTGCTGCTCCTGAGGCTGCTGGGAGAAATTTCCCTTTCTCTTCTTTGTTCACACAGCTCCTCGGGCACAGCTTTGGACTTGGCCCTGCCTCTGCATGTAGGTCTCCTGAGGGCATCTGTTCCCTGCCTTTTGGGAAGTCTGATGTCTTGTACCAGTGCTCAGTAGGTGTTCTGTAGGAGTTGTTCCACATGTAGATGCAGTTTTGATGTATTTGTGGGGAGGAAGGTGATTGCCACATCTCACTCCTCCACCATCTTTAAGGCCTCTGGGATGAAATAGGGACTTTTAACATTTGGGAGTTAAGACTAACTAGACTATGGATAATTTTTCACAAAATTTAAGAATTACACTTCATAGATACAGACTTAGTGCAAGTTCATTTGCACAAATCAATTTCTCTTCACAGGGGAGTTCTGTTTTAATAGCAACTCCTAGATACTCAGAATTTTAATACTGGCCTATGAATTTAAATAAAATAAAATAATAATCATTAAATTATTTAAATTTTAATATAGAATTTTAATACTGACCTAGTAGTATCTTCTATGTTTTAATTTCTCATTTATTTCATACATGTTTATTGCAGATGTGACATATTCAAATGCCTAAAGGATCCAGGCAGTTGACTCACATCATTGAAATTGCTGTAAGAAAAACCATGGGAATCTCTGGACTGTGAAAAACTAGACAAATGACAGAAGATCTGTTGAGGGTGAGGAAGAAGCTGGTCTTTGCAGATAGTATTTGGGAACATGGCTGGGACTAGTGTTTTTCAGATTTTTTTTTCTGAGAAGTCAGGTTATTGTGTAGAATTTCCCAAATATTAAATATTTATTGAAAATAAAATTTAAATACTGTGCTGACCCAACATAAAAATTCTACAGGTCAGATCTTGCCCAAGGACGAGAAGTTTTCTATTTCAGGTTGGAAAAAGTCTACTAAAGAATAAAAGAAAAAATGCTAGGCTTTGGGATATGAAGATAATTAGGATTTTTTTTTTTTTTGTCTTTCAAGATGTTCATAGACTTAGTAAGGGAGATTAAGCCCGCCCCTAATGACTACACTTGCAGGACCAAGTCAAGAGTACAAATGTAGGCACCCAGTGTGTCCTCTTCTCTTCCCCCCAGGCCCTGCACCTTCCCTCACTAAAAGAAGGATCTTAGCCCTCACGTGCAACTCCATCCACAGCCCTTTAGGCAATGACAGAAGTCTAGGTCCACCATTAGGGCCTAGCGATGAGCACAGTAAAATCAGCTCTGTGTAGTGTTGGGGAAAAGGACTATGGAGGAACTAGAGATAATTCCAGGGTCTAAGTTCCATGGTGAAGGAGGGGGGAAACAACAGGTTCCAGGTAACCATGTCTCCTTGGCCCCTACAGTTTACTCACTTTGGAAAGGGTGATGGCCAGTGGAAGGCAAAACGGGGGTCTCTAAAGCATGCTATAGAGAGCAGGTTCACAATGGCTGACTGTAAGGGTTGTACTTAGGGAGAACAACATGAAAACACATATTTTAAGCATTGGGTGATACTTATCCTTTGTGCTCAGCTATATGGCTAAAGAGGTTTATTCCCTGTGTAACGTACTTTGTGGTCACTTAGTCTCTTAACAAAATATTCTGTGTGTACTTGAACTTAGGAAAGCCTGTATAATCAGCTTTTCATATCTAAATTAAATGACTAACCTGCTGCATTGTAAAGAAGAATCATTTATTTTGCTCATAAAATATCCTGTTAAGAAAGAAGCTCATGAATGTCTTTTACAGAGGACACAATTACAAATACTTTCTCTATTGGGTTTCTTGCCTCTCTATGTGAAAGCAGTCAACTCAATAACATGCAGCACTTCAAAGTCATAAAATATCATATTCAGAGCCATAGTTTTTAAATGTTAAATTTTTACTACCTCCTGTATGTAAGTCGCAGGTATTATGTTTTTGTACTCTTTAGAAAAGAGGTTTTCAGTAAGATATTAAGGAAAGAAAGAAAGAAAAGAAAGAGGGAGAGAGAGGAGGAAAGGGAGGGAGTGAAGAAGGAAAGAAGAGAGAAAGAGAGAGACAAACACAGACAGAAAGGGAGGGAGGGAGGAAGGGAGGGAAGGAGGGAGAGAGGAAGAAAGGAAGAAAAAAACAAAACTAATATTCTTTAAAAACAAGAGGATGCTTTTAGGGTTGTTTGAAAATCTAGTTTGGACATAATTTCATAAGAGGACCACAGCTCTCCATTCCCAATGTTAATGGCTTGTTAGTCCACAAGAAAGACAATACAATAGGAAAGTGAGGTGCACTGGTTAAGCATCTCCAATACATTAGTAATAAAATCTGAGCAGCTGTTCTAAAACTGGGAAATTTTCAAGCACAGTCAGTAGCACAGGTCCCAAAAAGAGCATTCTAATATCACACGGAATAATTTTAATAGTTTTTCTCATGCTCAATGCATTGAGCATCCTCATTTCAGGGCTAAATAGCAGCCATAAAGGCAACAAAGTTGTGATAAAAATGGATAATGAAGTTTAGTTGCCAGTATTTTTCTGTTCATTTTAAAGTTATATTGTTCATAAACACTGAAGCATTGGTATATTTGAAAGATTATTTTGATGAGTATATGAACACACAAAAAGCTTGAACTTAAAGTTTTAATTATTAATATATGTATGTTGTCCCACATGGGTGTGCTAAGCAGAATTATGATCACAAGTACTTGTGGAAGCTGAAATACTTATACAGATAAATTTAGTGAATATAAATGATATTTAGAAACAATTTAAAGTTCAAATGTCAATGAAACAGTTCTTAAGGAATTTATGAGCATATGTTAGATACAAGAAATATACAGAAAACTTGGTTTTCCATGCTTGAAAAATTGAACTTCTTGTTTATTTAGATTATTTCAGGAAGTCCACAGGGGAAAATCCCCCTGTAATAAAACCTTGAAATCAAAAATTAGATTATATAGGTCAGACTATCCAGAGAGGACCAAAAATGATTTCTATCCTATAAGATATTCTATTTTCTAGTTATTCTGATTTTTTAAAAGCTGTAAAATTGAGAACTCTCAACTGGAGCTATGATAATAGAGCTTTTTGACCACAGAAGTAGCTGAGACTAAACATAGGAAGATATAAGTGACAAACAGAACAGTGTTCTTAACAAATATAAAACCAATTTCAAAATGGCATAGGTAAAATTCAACTACTCCCTTCATAACGTTTTACATTGATTGTTAATTTTTTTCTTCTAGGCCAATAATCATTTTCATTAATTAATGAGATACCTTAAATTTCTGTATCAGTTACTAATAGTATATGAATAATTATGGGATAGTCCCTCTAAAAGTATTGCTTACTTTCATCTATGTTTCTTCATTTTTTCTGTCATTGAGAATAATTACAAACTCGTTAAATACAATTTTATAGCTTAAGGTGCCTAGCAAATTTTACTGTCAAATATTTGGAAATGAATAGCTTATTTCTTTAAGTGCTTCCAGACACTGCTATACATTTTCCTTGCAGAGTATGTTGATGTAGCACATTGTCATTTTGTTTACAAATAAACCACAAAAATAAAACCCTGAAAATGTGGAAATTGCATGTATAGTAGAAGCTTCCATGATCACCTTCTAATTAAGCAGTTTGCTGGATTCCAACCTATTTCCTCTTTTCTGTCTGCAATATGTTTACTAATAAGCATGGCTTTGGAACACTGATGACTACTAGGTTACTTATGAAGAGTTCCTTGGCACTTGTAGTCACCATGAGTTGAGTGCCTACCAAGAGTCCACTGAGGTTATTCTCAACTCCCTCATGCCAGATAAAACTGTGAAAGGTACTAGGTGTTTTAGTTAAACATTACATCATTTGCTAATATCTGTGTGCCAAAGAAATTCTGTGCGCATGCATGTGTGTGTGTGTGTGCGTGTGTGTTTACATAAAAACTATGTCTAATGCTTTGGAAAAACTCAGTACAAAGAAATTAGTTTTAAAATGCTGTTAAATTAGCTTGTGGTTATTACAACTCTAAAATATTGGAGGAAATGACAAAATTTTTTAAAATCTGTATCATATTTAATTAGGACTTGATTTAAAAAATTTTTGGTTTTGTTTTATTTCTTCTATTTAATTTCTCACCTCACTTAATTAAAAAAAAAAACCTTACAAACACTGAAATCACACTGAATTACAAATAAGAGGAGAACACCAATCTACAGATACATTTTCAATAAAAAACCTTGGTTCTATTTAAACATATTTGCCAGACTTCATATTAAAATG
This sequence comes from Lipotes vexillifer, assembly GCF_000442215.2. Lineage (NCBI taxonomy): Eukaryota > Metazoa > Chordata > Mammalia > Artiodactyla > Lipotidae > Lipotes > Lipotes vexillifer. Next base: position 1,625,059 of record NW_006792653.1, read on the forward strand.
ATTTAAGCTAAATATCATTGCAAGAATATGCATGCACACTTTTTTAAAAATTCAAACTTTTTGTGACTATTTCAATTCCAGTGGCTTCAGGATAAAATGACTTCTCTGTGCTCTTCTTTGGGGTCATTCTAATGCAGGCATATAAAATGCACTTTTTGAAAGATGAAAGATGAATAATAAGAATTTACTTTAATTTAATTTAATTTGCTCATGGTAACTTTCTAAAAAGACTAGATAACTCCCAAATTAATGTAATAACTCACATATGCACAAGTTATCTTTCAGAAAAGCTTAACTGTGAAAAGATACCTCTACTGGGTTTAGTAGAATCCATGCTCTTACGTTATCTTTCTGCAAACCAATGTTCATTTTGACTATATTTGTTCATCTATCTATTCAACTACTTTATTACTGCCAAGCAGATACCTTACCTAAAACAAATTAGCTCCTCAGTTCAGAGATTTCATTCCTTTGCATTTACAAGGATTTGGGCAGGGACAAGATCCACTGTCCAGCTAGACACATAGAGTGAATAAGTTGGTGGATTCAACAGGGGAACTTCTGAGTAAGATAAATACATGAACAGGTTCTCTAACTTCCTTTCCAAAACCAGAATTAAATGATCAAAGAAAAGAAAATGAAAAAAAAGAAAAACCTCTATGCCTGTATAAATGTGAAAATCAAAAAAGGCCGCCACTTCTTACCCCAATCCCCTAGGAATTTTGCCCTATTAAATCAGGTTTAAAAAGACCACAAAGAGGAACCTCGAACTTTTTTTCAAAAGAAAGCAGGAAGTATGCAGAGAAAAGCCTAGCAGAGCCAGTACAAAATGTCTTTCATTGGAGAAAATTAAAGCCTCTGGGAAAATGGGGGATACTCTAAATAATTTTCCACTGAACATGAGACAGCATCTGTGGAAGCCATGAGAATATGCCACAGAGAATATAACTGACTGATGGCCCAGTTGCTGCTTTTCCAGATTCATCACCACTATCATATTATGGTCATCCTTTCCAAATACTTCTCCCCATCAATGACTGGGCAGAGAGGTGGTCCTAATGCAGTTCTGTTCCTGTGAGACATGGGACTCCTCCAACTAGAGATTTTGGCTCAAGGACTCCCCTTCATCCTGGCTGAACCTGCTTAGGAACTCTGTTGCAGACTACCTGGCCCCCTTCCCTATCTCTCTTCTTCACTGATGTAAAACCTACATGGTATCCGAAGGCTCTCCTTGCCTCCTTTGATTTCCTGATAGTTGTCCTTGATTGTCATTTCCAAATACACATCTGTTGCATGTGTAATCTCATCTTTGTTTCTGTTTCTCAGAAGATCCAAGATTTGTCTACAAAACAGGCAACAGGATAGGGATTTGGGACTGGCTCACTCACCACCAGGCAGGCAAGAAGATGCCATTCTGACAAGTATGTGGTCATTGAGAGTCCCTAGTAAAAAGTGGTGGGCAAATTACTAGAGTTAATGTGTCCCAGGGTGACCTGAGAAAACCTGTTAATGTAGGGAATGCTCCTTCAGGTGCAATTTTTGAAGCATTTTGAAAGACACGGGGATATCTGTGACTACAAGAACAGTGGAATTGACTGGTTACCCTTATGCTGAATTGATGCCTGTTGAGGAACATTATAACAAAAGGTTATTAGCTAAATATGAGGGCTCTTATCTCCTGCAATGAAAGCAGACACAGCAGACAGACAGAAAGACCCAAGGAACTGATAGAGCCATGGAGTTCCAGAGACATTTATATATGAAATTTAAATGTTCAGCCAAACCAGGTATGTTGTGCTAATATCAAGGCCATGGTTGGGAATTTCTGGGATCCTGAAACATGAAATGGGGAAATCGGTAGGGATGTTCTGTTCTGAAGAATCCCTCTGAGCCTTCAGATCTTTTAGAGGTAAAAAAGTAAGCTCTAGTAAAAGCTAGAGCACATCCAGTGTTGGTAGCTACTGCAGAGGCATCTCCCTATTAACAGGTATTCCAAAGAAGGTTCCCCACCTCCACTGATTGCCAAGACAATAGTTAGTGTTAAATCCCACCACAACACTGCACAGGACATGCTGGGCCTCATACTGGAGGAAAGACATTATTCACCAAAAGAGCTACAAAAATTAGCTAGCATGCTCCCATAGGAACTTGGGAAGTACCAATGGGACTGGAGTTTGAGAATGTTGTATCAAGAGTGGGCAAATGTAAGACTGCATTAAGCAAGAATTCCCTGATTTGGCGTCACCTTTTTGGGGACATCTGTCAAGTACATCAGTGGATGGAGAAAACTGTTTATTAGAGTGGCCCTTAGAAATCTAGAGAAAAAGATGTCCCAAGTGAGTGCAACTGAAAGAATAAAGAGGCTGAAGGAAGTGGGAATGCTCGAGGGGAAATGCTATATAAGTCCAGATAAACCACTACAGAACTATGTTCCACAGGAGGCCCAAATGCAAAATTCACCAGAACCACTAAGAAGTTCAGTGGTGGAATTCCTGTGAAGACCAAGATGACGGGAAGCCAGGAATTCACAGAGATGGAATTGTTGATATTCATAAGAATGACAAGGTCATCAAAGTAATAGAAGCCTGGGTAGTAAAAGTTTTAACACTAGAAACCAGCAGGCCACAGTCACGATAAAGACAAGCAAACTTGCCCACAGGGAGTTGTGGAAATGGTTGATAAAGCACAGATGAAGTCCCTAGTAGCAACAAGCATACAGCCAATAAGAATCTACTAAGCATGTATAACCAGAAAGAGGAAAGAATGTAAGGAGCAGTAGACTAAGGGCAGCCATCTCAATAAAAAGCTATGGTTGCTCATTAAATTCTCAGATTTTAGATCCAGAAACCATGAACTAAAGAGAAGTATGTGTCTCTGGGAGGCAGTCACCTATAGTAATGTGGCAAATATAAACTCTAATGACTAGTCCTTTCCTCAAAGTAATCTACGATCTTTTACTCAGGTGACTATACTCAAGAGAAAGCATAATACTGAGACATTTCAGATTATTGTGCATAGGTTCTGAGTTGACATTGATACCTGGAGCTCCAAAACATCATACCAGGACCACTGGTAAAGTGGGAGCTTATGGGGTAAAGTAACAAATGGAATCTTTGCTCATATTGGAACCATGGGTCCATGGATCCACCCAAAAGTTATTTCTCCAGTCACTGAATATATAGTTGAAATTGATATACTTGGCAATTTGCTTAAACCTCAGATTGTTTCCCTGATCTGTGGATTAAGAGCTATCTCTCTGTGGAAAACCAAATAGAAACCACTGAAACAGCCCTCCCTAGTCAAAATAATAAATCATATAAAATATGGCATGAACAAGGATAACGACAGAGATTAGTATCACCATTTGTATTATTTGCTAGGGCTGCCATAACAAAATACCACAGACTGAGTGGCTTAAACAACAGAAATTTATTGTTCCACAGTTTGGGAAGCTAAAAGTCTAAGTTCAAGATGTCAGCTGGTTTGGTTTCTTTTGAGACCTCTCTCCTTGACCTGCAGATGGCTACCTTCTCACTGTATTCTCACATGGTCTTTCCTTTGTGTACTTAATCTCTGTGTCTTATTCTCCTCTTCCTATAAAGATAACAGTCATATTAGATTAGGGCCCACCTTATAATCTAATTTTGCCTTCATTATCTCTTTAAATCCACATCCAAATACAGTCACATTCTGAAGTACTGGGTGACAGGGATTCAACATATGAATTTTGGGGTGACATTTATATGGTGCTTTATCTTAAAAGACATTGATGCATGGGTTAGGAAACCAGGGGATAGAAGCAGAGGAGACTCTGCTAGCCATCATTCCCAATTACCCATTGAGGAATTTTGTGCTTCCTTGTTCCCACAACTGTGGACCTCGAAAGATTGGAGGTCCTAGCCCCCCAAAAGAACACACTCTCACAACAGATTATTGCCAAGATCTCTTTGAGCTCTTTGTGTCCAAGGACCAAAAATTAAAAGAGAAATCAGCATCATGACTGCCTTAGCACAATGATGGCAGGAAGAAACATGCAAGGAGCCCAGGTGATACACTCTAGCACTTCCTGTGCCCATTATAACCATAAATGGACAAAGATAACAACCTTGGCTGTAAAAGGGCATCATTAACATGAGCCCAAACACATCAGAAATGAATGTTTGGGTCCCAGCACCAGGAAATCTACCAAGATCTACCAAAGTGATGAGGATAAGAATTTTGGAAAGATAGTTTCGGAGAAATAGGATAAATACCAGTTCGTGACCCAGAGATCAAATGCAGGGAAA
>NW_006792653.1:1629408-1640894 GCF_000442215.2 Lipotes vexillifer
GGGAAAGAGGCTATAGTTTGTTCCATTAGACTCGCTCTTCTATGTTTCTTTTCAAGAAGAGAGGTCATAGAAACCAGGGAGCTACTGCATAAATCTACACAGAGAAGCAGATCTGTGCAACAAAAGGCTTGGGTTGTAGTGCCTGTGAAAAGCCCCAGCAGCCACCTTTTGGGAGTTATAATCACTTTCTCACAGAGGCCTCACTTCCCCTGGCCTCATTCCAGTGAGTGGTGACTGAGCATGGCAATGGGAACCTGCAAGATGTGGAATTCTTCCAATAGGTGACTGTGACTTTGGCTTGAGGACTCCCTTATTTTGGCCAAAATGTTCATAAAACTATGTTACAATCTGAGCTTCTTCTTCGCCAATTCTAATTACCTCACTCTCCTTCACAAACGTCAGACCTGCACCACAGACTAAAGGCTCTCTCCAGCCTCAACTGCTTGTTCCTCTTTAATCTTTAAAAGCACTTCCCTCCAATACTTCTCTTGTAAGTCTAAACCTATGTTTGTATCTGCTTTTATCTGAACTCACACATCTTAGAAGCTGCCATTGGAACACCGAGCATTGTAAAATCAGCTGCTTTCTACTAAAATAAAATGCTCCTATTTTTATTTGAGATCACACTAAATCTATAGATCAATTTAGGAAGAATTTTGTTTGGATATTTAAATCAACAAAACATAAAAACACTTTTTTGAAACACTCAGGTCAAAGAAGAAGAGGATTATTTTGAAAATATTAATATGAACACCATGTTTCAAAATATATGGCATATAACATACTTTGTAAGCAGAGGAATATTAATAGCAAATTTTGTATTACTATGTAAAAATGAAAAAACTGAGTATTAAAATCAATAACCTAGAAAACTAATTAATGAACTTAATGATAGTGGGACAAAAGAAAGTAATAAAAAATGAGAGCAGCGTTAATAAAAATTAAGATAGGAACTGTAGAATTCATTTTAAAAATCAAGATCTGTTTGCTTGAAATGGTCAGTAAAATACACAGATCTCTAGGTGGCATAATAAAGAAAACAACACTTTCCTGCTTGAGGCTCCACTCAAAGTTGGCTGCCTTCCTCATCACCTTTTATAAGGGTTGGAGTAGTATTACTAGGTGTGGATGTGTTGTGCCTGCAGACACTGTGTAGAACCATATACTTAACTATAAGTAAATTGTACTTGTAATTCTACAGTAACAAATGATGAAAGGAGTAGATTGTTTTATATAAAATATGTATCAACAATTTATATTGTCTCAAGGAAAACTCAAAAATAACTAAAACAATAAAAATAAGAGAAAGTTTTCAGAAATATTACTATAATTAAAAGTGATGATTACAGCCGATTTTAACAGCATAATACTTTAACATCTGAAGAAACATTTGACTACTGTTACATAAGCACAACTTAGAAAAGATGAAAAGTTTCCCATATTATGTTCACAATTGCTACCAAACCTGTAAAAAATAACAATATGAAATCTATAGCCTAAGCAAATTTATCAATATTGAGGCATAACTCTTTTTTTTATTACTTTTTAAAATTTTATACAATTTTTAAAAGTTACTTTCTATTTACAGTTATTACAAAATATTGGCTATATTCTCCGTGTTGTACAGTATATCCTTGAGCCTCTTTTACACCCAATAGTTTGTATCTTCCACTACCCTACCCCTATGTGAGGCAGAACTTTTAATAAAATAATAAATTAAATCCCATCATGTATTTTTAAAAATGGGATTGACTTTGTTACAGGAAAACATGGATGAATAACAAAAAATGACTTCACATAATTAATGGAAATATCTGTAAATAAAGAAAACTAACATTTTGTATCAAAATAAGTGGAAAATAATATAGCATATTAAAATAAATGGAAATTTAAGATTCCATTCTGGATTTTAAAATATAGATAACTTTGAAAAACAAAAAAAGCTGGAAAATTTTTACATAAATTTTACTGAGTTTGATGACATCTCTTCAATGGAGATTTATATGGTAATTTAAAAATATTAATTTGATATAAAAGTCAAGTAAACATATACTTATAAATAGAAATTAACAAAGCAGACCTTTAAACTATCAGAAAAAAATAAACAGAAAAATGAACTTTCAAAAAGTAGGCAGATTATTCAAATTTTGAGCTCTACCCTACATCATACACCAGGGTACATTTCAAATATATTAAAGGAGCAAAAATTTTAAATGAGGCAAGAATATACAATGGAGAAAAGACAGCCTCTTCAATAAGTGGTGCTGGGAAAACTGGACAGCTACATGTAAAAGAATGAAATTAGAACACACCCTAACACCATACACAAAAATAAACTCAAAATGGATTAAAGACCTGAATGTAAGGCCAGAAACTATAAAACTTTTAGAGGAAAACACAGGCAGAACACTCTTTGACATAAATCACAGCAGGATCTTTTTTGACCCACCTCCTAGAGTAATAAAAATGAACAAATGGAATCTAATTCAACTAAAAAGCTTTTGCACAGCAAAGGAAACCATAAACAAGATGAAAAGACATCCCTCAGAATGGGAGAAAATATTTGCAAATGAAGCAACTGACAAAGGATTATTCTCCAAAATACACAAACAACTCATGCAGTTCAATACCAAAAAAACAAACAACCCAATCAAAAACTGGGTGGAAGACCTAAATAGATATTTCTCCAAAGAAGACATACAGATGGATAACAAACACATGAAAAGATGCTCAACATCACTAATTATTAGAGAAACGCAAATCAAATCTACAATGAGGTATCACCTCACACCAGTCAGAATGGCCGTCATTAAAAAATCTACAAACAATAAATGCTGCGGAGGGTGTGGAGAAGAGGGAACCCTCTTGCACTGTTGGTGGGAATGTAAATTGGTACAGCTACTATGGAGAACAGTATGGAGGTTCCTTAAAAAACTACAAATAGAACTACCATATGACCCAGCAATCCCACTACTGGGCATATACCCTGAGAAAACCATAATTCAAAAAGACACATGCACCCCAGTGTTCACTGCAGCACTCTTTACAATAGCCAGAACGTGGAAGCAACCTAAATGTCCATCAACAGAGGAATGGATAAAGAAGATGTGGTACATATATACAATGGAATATTACTCAGCCATTAAAAGGAACGAAATTGGGTCATTTGTAGAGACACAGATGGACCTAGAGACTGTCATACAGAGTGAAGCAAGTCCGAAAGAGGAAAACAAATATCACGTATTAATGCATATATGTGGAATCTAGAAAAATGGTATTGATGATCTTATCTGAAATACAGAAATAGAGATACAGACGTAGAGAACAAAATGTATGGACACCAAGGGGTAAAGGTGGGGGAGTGGGATGAATTGAGAGATTGGGATTGGCATACATATAGTATTGATACTATGTATACAGTAGTTAACTAATGAGAACCCAGTGTATAGCTCAGGGAACTCTACTCAGTGCTCTGTGGTGACCTAATTGGGAAGGAAATCCAAAAAAGAGGGGCTATATGTATACATATAGTTTATCCACTTTGCTGTACAGTAGAAACTAACACAACATTGTAGAGCAACTATACCCTAATAAAAATTAATTTTTTTAAAATAAAATAAATAAAAATTAAAAAATAACATTTAAAAAATTAAAGAAACAAATGCTAAATTAAACAACAGGAAATATAAATATACGCAGGTATCTGGTCTTCAGACAGAAAGGGGCTTTCAAAATTGGATATAAATGAAAATATACCATCAAAAAATAGTTGATAGAAATCAACATGAGAAGTTTTCAATGTGAATTAAAAATTAACATAAGCATTAAAAAGCAAAAGGACCTGGTGGCGCAGTGGTTGAGAGTCCGCCTGCCGATGCAGGGGACGCGGGTTTGTGCCCCGGTCCGGGAAGACCCCGCATGCCACAGAGCAGCTGGGCCCGTGAGCCATGCCCGCTGAGCCTGTGCATCCAGAGCCTGTGCTCCGCAACGGGAGAGGCCACAGCAGTGAGAGGCCCGCGTACCACAAAAAAAAAAAAAAAAAAAAAAAAAAAAAAAGAGTTAAAAGAGCTAAAAAATGGGAACCTGGCCACAGATGGGCCCATCCCCAACATCATAAAATTTACTACAAGGAACTCAACCAGGTTCTCAGAGCAAATATTTAGAGAAAAATCCCCTTGGGCTTCTGGCAGGGGCAGGGGAAAAGGAACCATTTTTAAATACTCCAGAGCACTCTGTTTTCAAGAAGGCCTGCCCTCTGGGGAAACTAGTTAACTAAATCCTAAGAAAGAGAGAAAGGAACAGAAAAAAACAATAATGACTGAGAATTTCCCCAAATTAATGTCAGACACCAATCCACAGATCCAGGAATATCAGAGAAAACCAAGCAGGATAAATGGCAAAAAAGCCCTTAAGCTAGGCATATCTTTTTCAAACTACAGAAAACTAAAGGGAAAGAAGCAAGAGGTGGGGAAAAAACCCATCTTACCCACAGAGGAACAAAGATAAAACCTGCCTTCAACTTCTCCTCAGAAACCATGCAAGCAAGAAGAAAGTAGAGTGAAATATTTAAAATGTTGAGAGATTTCTACATATATCATGTAAATTCTCGGATATTTAGTCCCACTGATGGTAGCTGGGGTAAAACTATTTCTAACCCTCTTCGTCACCTTCTGTCCTCTTCTCCCTGCCCCTTCTCTCACTTCCCCCCCAGGCACCAGGGGACGGGGTTGGCTGACTCACACATTTGATGGAAGGAGGAGAGGCTGGGGAGGAGGTGCTAAGGACTAGCTACAGGGAGGGGCAAACTTCTACTTCTGAGATACACATTCCTTTGTCATCTCAAGTCAGGGAGACGAAGAAAAAGAGCAAGGATGGGGTGGGAAAAGGCAACATTTTGAATCTCTATACAAAACTATAAAATTCATTTCTGCTTTGGCAAGGTGGAAAAGACATTTTACTTCTATCTGATAGAGAGCACAAACCTCCAAGAGGGTAAATATGGCATTGGAAATATTAAAGCAGAAGTTAATTTTGCAATTCCTCTTATTTTTGTAACAACAACAACAACAAAAGCTGAGCATGAGGAATTTGAAGACTTAGAGAAGATTTATACCATTGTTGTACCATTGCTTTGATTTGTACCATTGATTTGTACCAATGATTTGTACCATTGTTTCATTTCTGCCTGACTCTTAACACCCAGTGAATTAAAAGGCCAGTTTTAAATGCAAAACAAAAACAAAAATAAAACAAACAAACAAAAAATTTTTGAGAGAAAAAAACCCCACCAACCTAGAAGTCTGTAACCTGTGAAATTATCCTTCAAAAGTGAAGGAGAGAAAAACAAAAGTGAAGGAGAAATAGACTTTCTCAGATAAATAAAACTTGAGGGAATTTGTTGCCAGGAGACATGTCTTGCAAATGATGTTTTTAAAAGTTTTTTGGCAGAGGAGATGAGGCTCAGAGGCTGCCCCAGCCCCTGCAGGAGAGTTCTGCCTGGGCTCGGGAACATCCTAACCAGACTCACCTGAGCACAGAGCATCCTGGAGACAGTGAAGCTGCCAGTCACCAGGGAGGCCACCATTCTGAGGTGAAGACTAGAAAGTGCTTAAAGTTGGGGTAGGGGAGCAGAGGGCTTTACTTTCTGCAGCCTGGTGCTAGCCAAGCCCCCAAGATACTTCCTGACTAATCTCACCCCACCCCCACGCTAACTTCCTGCAGGTCCCTTAACACTGCCCTTCACTTTGACTAAAGGGGTAGAAAGAACTCTTCCTCCATTGAAAGGAAGAAGGCTCATCAAGAAGAGGTCATATGCTGGGTTGTTTAGTCAGGTGACTGGCAGACAGCTAGGCCTCTAGAGCCTGATGGCCTGCACGATGGTTCTTTCTAGGCTGGATCCACTTCTAAGTCCCTCTGACCTCTGAAACTTAGGGCTAAGCCCCGCCCACAACGGGAGCCCAAGCATATGAGAACTAAGGTGGGACCACTTCAGGATGACTTCCATCTTGACTTACACTTGAAAAAAATCTTCTAAGTTTAGCAAAATGGGCTCTCAGATTTTCTTGAGTCCTCTGAGCTGTTCCTACTAGCTACCAGCTGCCCCAGCTTCCCAGACCAAATCAAAGAAGACCTTGGCTAAACCCTATAAAAGGAATGTGGCGGTGATAGATGACGTTCACACTCCATTTCTGCTGCCAGGCACTTCATATAAAGACTTGATGACATGTAATTTGGCTAGAGGAGTACTTTCAGATTTGTAGCAACAGACCAGTGTCCCAAAGGAAGTTGCTGATTATATCATCTTTGGCATAGTTATACAGGAAGTGAAAAGAAGCAATGTGGCTAGAGAGGCTGCCCTTGGAGATGACCTCTCTGACACATCTCCTGTATACACTGTCACCATGGCTTGCATTTTTGCTAACCAAACCAGGACCACAGATGTTGGCTTGATTACTTCTGGCCAGTATGATGTGGTCATGGCAGGTGGTGTAGAGTTAATATCTTATGTCCCTATTTGTAATTTGAGGAAACACATGCTTGATCTCAATAAGTCCAAGACTCTAGGTCAGTGACTATCTTTAATATCTAAATTCAGATTGAATTTCCTATCATCTGAGCACGACCATGCATCACTCTGAAGACTGACTTGCCTCTGCCCTGCTGTTTCTCGACTGGAACAGGGTGAGTACGCACTGCACTTGCACAGTCTGGCCAAGAAGGCACAGGATGAAGGACTCCCTTCTGATGTTGTACATCTTCAAAGTATCAGGAAAAGATACAGTTACCAAAGATAGTGGCATTTGTCCTTCTTGAAGCAGATGGCCAAAATAAAACCTACATTCATCAAGCCCTATGGCACAGTGACAGCTGCAAATTCTTCTTTCCTGACTGATGGCTCATCTGCAATGCTGAGGAAAAGGCTCTGGCCTTGGGTTATAACCCAAAAGCATATTTGAGGGATTTTGTGCATTTGTCTCAGGATTCGAAAGATCAACTTTTACTCGAACCAACATATGCTACTCTAAAAGTGATAGAAAAGGCAGGATTAACAATGAATGGTATTGATGCTTTGGAATTTCATGACGCTTTCTCAGGTCAGAGTTTAGCTAATGGTAAAGCTATAGATTCTGATTAGTTTGTACAAAACTACATGGATTAAAATAAAGTTGGGTTGCCTCCTTTGAAGAAGTTTAACAACTGGGGTGAGTCACTGTCCTTGGGACACCTGTATGGAGCCATTGGCTGCCAAAAAATTATGGAAGGAAGCAGGCCAGTATGGCTCAGTGGCTGTCTATGCAGGTGGAGTGAAGGGCCATGCTATGATAGATGATAGACCAGGAAAAAGTGACTTGGAGTTTCTGCGCAACACTCACACTAGACAAGGCCATTTCAGTACATTACTGAGTGACATATACAGTTACTACTTCTCTTAGGAAAACACAATGTGTGGCCTTCTGTTAAACCTTTGCGATTAAACCTTGCTAGTGTTCTGAGCTTTCCAATAATCATGGTTTACTGCTCTTTCAGGGATTTCTCAGTCACCATAATCTCACACAGTGATATGTTTAAGAAATTGTTTTTGGTCTCTATTTTCATTAAAGATTAAACAAAGGGTTGCAATTTGAGATGTGGGAAAAAATACAGACTGCTATAGGAAACCATAACTAGGAGACTAAGATGAACATTTATCTACTCAAGGGGAAAAAATGCAATTCCTCTTGAGATTTGAAGAATTATTTGATATAATCTATACTGATTTTTCATACTACAAAATAAATAATTTGGGGGAAGTTAAAAATGTTAAAAGCATAACGAAATCCAAAATAAGAGGGAATATATGTATACGTGTAGCTGATTGACTTTGCTGTACAGTAGAAACTAATGCAACATTGTAAAGCAACTATACTCCAACAAAATTAATTTAAATAAATAAATAAAAATGCTAAAAGCATAAAGAAGTTTAAAAATACCATTTTTTGCTTACAACTTATATCTGCAGTCACCATGTTTTGTAAATTGGTAATATATTTGTTTTCCACTATTCATATATTATTTCAGAAAGTTTCTATTTATTTATCAGAATATTTTATAAATATAAGGATTGTTTACTATATCTATATCTGAGGTTCTACCACCAAGAAGAGGAAATATGTAAATACAATAATATTCAGTGTATATTTTAAATCCCTTACCTCCATGTTCCCAGGTGACTGAAAAGAGGAAAGCATGGCACAGGAAATCAAGAGGGGAAAAAGGCAACTTTTAAAAAATCTAGTGTTTCTTACAGGAAGAGAGGAAAAAGAATGGAGGGAGGTGAAAGGAAAACATAGGGTCTTTTTTCAAAATGTTGCCATTGAGATAGGGAGAAGAGAAGTGAGCAGATAAAGATAAATAGATAGATAATAGATAACGGATAGATAGATGGATATTAGATTGATGTTATGGGCTGAATTGTGTTCCCTCAAAATTCACATATTGAAGTCCTAACCAGAACCTCAGAATGTGATTGTACTTGAAGATGGGGTCTTTAAAGAGGTAATTAAGTTAAAATGAGATCATTAGTGTGGGCCTTGATCCAGTCTCACCGGTGACCTTATAAGAAGAGGACATTTGGACACACAAAGAAACAAAGGGTGCACTTACACAGACGGACAACCATCTACAACCATCCAGAGGCAGCAAGAGAGCGACCATCTACAAGCCAAGAAGAGAGGTCTCAGGAAAAACCAAATTTGCCGACACTTGGTAGACTTTCAGCCACCATAACTGTGAGAAAGTGCATTTCTGGGGACTTCCCTGGTGGTCCAGCAGTAAAGAATCCTCTTTCCAATACAGGGGACAGGGGTTCAATCCCTGGGTGGGGAACTAAGATCCCACATGCCGCGGGGCAACAAAGCCCGCACCACAACTACTGAGCTCACACACCTCAACGAGAGAGCCCGTGTGCCGCAAACTACAGAGCTCATGTGCTCTGGAGACTGCGCGCCACAACTAGAGAAGAGAAAAGCTGTACATCACAACTAGAGAGAAGGATGCGCACGGCAACAAAGAGCCCGCGTGCTGCAAAGAGCACCGCAATGGAAAATCCCACATGCCGCAAGGAAGATCCCGCTGTCACAACAAAGACCCGACACAGCCAAATAAATAAATAAATAAATATTAAATAAAGAAAAAGAAAAGCTCTTTATGAACCTTAAAAAGAAAAACAAAACAAAGTGTATTTCTGTTGTTTAAACCACCCAATTTGTGGCTAAACAAAACAACACAATAAATGTTTTCCCTATCCCTATTTGGGATTCTGTGAGGAGACCGCCTTTTACAGTGTCTATATGTTAATCTGCAACAGGCCCAACAGACAAATATGCCACCAGGGATTATGCCCACAATTTCCCGAAGCTCCTACAACTTAGGTAATAGAGCATTTCCTGTGTGCTCCCTGGGGGAGACCCAGAAAGAGTCCATGGACCTGCTCTTATGAAGGTCCTTCACTGCAGTAAGAGTGTGAGGTGACCCTAAATGGAGGCTGTGGGATGGGATGACCTGAGCCATAGGTACAATAGAGGCTGTGACTTGTCACAGAAAGACTGCAGTGCTAGCAAGAGTTGGCCAGCGCAAGTTGGCAGGGAACCTAGTATTTAATATGATGTATTGCCACAGAAACTACCAAAGACCCACAGGACAGGAAGAGGACAGACCCATGGATCTAAAGACACCTTCTCTTAACAGTGGAGGCAGGTAAGCTTTTCTCTTAACAGAGATACCAATCTGGGAAGGAGTAGGGAAGGAGAAATCCTAATAAAACCTATATATTTACAAAATGCCAAAGAGAGTGTTTAAAATGAAAGGTCCACTGTCTGTGTAATGCCCACACTACCCTGGCCTAAGAGGACTCATGAATACTGATGGGTACCTTAATTTTTTGTTAAATCGCCTATACAGGCAAGAAACCATAATCCCCTATCCACTCCCACTATCTGTGTATACATATAAGACTCCACAACAAGTACATGTTTCTCTTTTGCTGAACTCATAAAAGGTAACTCTGGATTAGGCTATTAGAAGTATTTAAGCTATTGAAGTTGCTGATTCCAACAATATTTGAGTTGATATTAAAATAGCAGAACGTATTTTATTATTTCATCAGAAAAGAAATCTGACAGGTGGCGAGGAAACTAGACTCTGGAAAGGTGACTATTAGCCCCCATGCAATGGAGGGTCTACACGAGCTTAAGCACAACCAGCGTCAGTCATATCTTAGGAAATGGAGTGAATGTGTCTTTGGTAAAGAAGCATAAATAAAACTACAAAGAAATAGGAAATGAAAGAATGGAAAAGAAATATGGTGGGGGGAGAGTAAGGGGCAGAAAAATAAATAAACTCTAATGTTTAACCTCATTTAAATTGTATAATTTCATAGAGACACAGATGTAGAGAACAAACACATGGATACCAAGGGGGAAAAGGGGGGATAAACTGGGAGATTGGGATTGACATAGACACACTACTATGTATAAAATAGATAACTAATGAGAACATACTGTATAGCACAGGGAACTCTACTCAGTACCCTGTGGTGACCCAAATGGGAAGGAAATCCAAAAAAGAGGGGGTGCATGTATATGTATAGCTGATTCACTTTGCTGTACAGCAGAAACTAACACAACATTGTAAAGCAACTATACTCCAATAAATAATAAAAAAATAAATTTTATAATTTCAAAATGTTTTCATGAAAACATATTTCTAAACTTTTGTTCCTCAAGGGTCTATGACAGGAGCTAGCAAATTATAACATGTGAGGAAATCCAAACTTGCAAGGCTAACCAAGAAAAAAGAGAGAAGAGACAAATTACTAATATCAGAGACATTTGTATTAAAAATTGAGAGAGATCCTACCCTAGTCATTCAAGATATACCCCACACAAGATCTCTCTTAGACACAGATTCAAGTGGAAAAAGGAAAACTTTAATTTTATATCCTATTTTCTAGTGTACCAGTGTCAGAGCTCTTCTCGAAACAACCTCTTTGATGAAATGCGGAAAGCAGAAATGTGACTTGGATATTATTGCTTAGTGCAGAAAATACAAGATTCGTAGCAGGCATGATATGAAAATTAGAAAGTAATTCTTCAAGCAGTGAAAGGAAACAGAATAATCAGTAAACACTAGTGGCTGTCTACTTAATAAGAAGACTAGTTTTACCAGGTCTGAGCTAATTGCCATATTCTGGGTTTAAATTAATGAAGTTGTAACAAAATCGTTTTTACACTAAGCAATCTTCTATGTCTTTACTGTGGGTGGGATATGAGACATACTTAGTAAGGTATTAAAACAGATTGTTTGAAAAATAGATTGAACAGATGGAATAATGAACCCAACAACTCATCAGAGTTTATCCATTTTGAAATTTTACACCAATGCTGATTGTTGAGGTTTTATGAACTTTTTCCTAGATTTTTTTTTTTTTTTTTTTTTTTTTTTTTTCG
>NW_006792653.1:1641655-1733834 GCF_000442215.2 Lipotes vexillifer
AAAAAAAAAAAAAAAAAAATTGACCTGAGAAAACTGACCTTCAATAGTTAATTGCAAGACATACCCTAGTGATTTTTTTAGACTAAGAACAGAATTAAACTTGAAAGAAAAAAAAGAGAGAAAAAGTCCTTTAGACAGACCCCTAGGAAAAAGAGCAAATTTCATATGAACATGATTTCTCTTTGAGGAATCTGCTAAAGTATGAGCATCATCCAACACAGACATGACTAAGGAAATTTCAGCAAAAGAATGGATGGTGAGCATTTTATATCTATGCAATTGTAGACTTATGACTAACATCAAAGTTGGAGGTAAAGAGGTAAGAATACAGTATACATGTTCAGATAAAGTAGAGATAAAAGACCTAAAATACAGGAGAAAAAGAGGAGAAATAGGTGAAAACAGAGTAAGTTCATTGCTGTATAGGTAACAGGAGGGAGTCAAAAGATACCACTTAAAAAGTACAAATCAGATAGTATTAGGTTGAAAGTATGCAATTACTGATATTCAGCCATTTTGAAATAGCAATTCAACTCCTAGGCATGTACCCTACAGGAACAAATATTTATGTCCCCCAAAAGATATAGGTAGGAATGTACACAGAACTTTTATTCACAGCATCAAACTGGGAATAACCTAAATGCCCATGAAGAGTATAATGGAAAAATAAATTGTGCTATATTCATATAGTGGTATAGTAGTAGGAATAAAATACACACATTGTCTCAAGCTCTAAAATGTGTGAATCTCATAGGCATTATGCTAAGCTGGAGAATACAGACACAAAAAAAGTATACACTGTATGACTGCATTTATTTGAAGTTCAAAAGCACAAAAAATGAATCCATTGTGATAAAAATTAATATAGTGGCTACCTTTGCAGATTGACTTGGAGGCTTCAGGGGCTGGTGATGTGCCATGTCTTTAAGTAAGTAGTGATGATACAGGGAAATATATTTATATAAATTCATCAAGTACATTTAATTTTTGTACACTTTATATAAACTTTATGCATTTACCTAAAATTCTAAGAAAAAATTAAGCTAAGTAATTAAATACCATAAGGTAAATAGGTGACAAAAAATCATTCAGAACAATTTTTCTCCTATATTAAATGTAAAAAAGTTATGCAAAACTCGTTTTTTAGTTATGATTTTATCTCAAAGCTGTTGTGGATTAATGAAATTGGTTCTAAAATGTCAGCATTTATTTTCAAAGATTTTTTTTGGTATGTTTTTTGTTGTTGTTGTCTATATGAGTCACCCAAAAGATATATTGATATTTTTACCTATTATACTTGCCTAAAACATATTTGAAATTGGAGGAGTTACTCCAGAGGACAGCAAAGACTATTCAAGCATGACTTTATTCTACCTTTAGTGAAAATAACATTAAAATAAAGTCAGAATTACTAGAATATATAAAATCTGCAGGTAATTGAGATTAAACCCTAATCTAATTAAGATTATATTAGTTATCAAAATATGAAAACACTATATTGGGAACCAATAAATGAAAATATTTAGAAGATTTTATAAGCCTCAATATATTTGTTTGGTTAAAAGGCTATCCTCTACTGGTAAATTTTATGGTCTCAGTAATTAGACAGGGGAAATACAAATATAATTTTTACGTTCCTTTAAGTAAGCAGGTTCTGGAGCTAAATATCTAGGTCTGCTAGAACAATTTGGTACTAAGTAGTTACTCCTTTCTCAAAAGACTGACAGTACAATTGAGAGTAAAGGTCTCTTTGTTTCTGTATTATATGCTGGTTTAGAACACTTAAAAACAAGTTACATATCCAGTTTTATTTTTATTGATAAGCTATATAGCAGTCAGGTTAGTTAAAACATAAAGGATGTGTTGTGGGTATCTAATTTTTAAAAGATCTGGAAGAAAATCTAAGCACTTTATTTTGTTAAGCATCTTGATAGAAAAGGTATGGAATGGAATCACAGTCTCTACTAAGAAAATTACTGTGCATGTCAAAGCTTATTTAATACAAAAGTCTATTTTGCCATTTTTCACTATTCTAGAATGTAACAGGAATGGGGAATGTCAGGATATACAATTAAATCTGTACTCAGAATACTGATCTTGAAAATAAGTGTATGTACAGTTTGAGAAATCAGTAGCTAAGTGAAAATAGAGAGGTAACTGATTACCTCAGCTCTCTGCAAGTTTTGTAAAGTAAAAAGAAAAGGTCTATGGAGAACAGTATGGAGGTTCCTTAAAAAACTGAAAATAGAGCTACCATATGATCCAGCAATCCCACTCCTGGGCATATATCCGGAGAATACCATAATTTGAAAGGATACAGGCACCCCAACGTTCCTTGAGGCTCTGTTTACAATAGCCAGGACATGGAAGCAAACTAAATGTCCATCAACATTGGAATATATAAAGAAGATGTGGTACATAGAATATTACTCAGCCATAAAAAGGAATGAAATAATGCCATTTGCAGCGACATGGATGGACATAGAGATTGTCATACTGAGTGAAGTAAGTCAGACAGAAAAAGACAAATATCATATGATATCGCTTATACATATGTGGAATATTTAAAAAATGGTACAAATGAACCTATTTACAAAACAGAAATAGAGTCACAGATGTAGAAAAAAAACTTATGGTTACCAAGGGGGAAAGTGGGGGGAGGGATAAACTGGGAGATTGGGATTGACATATACACACTGCTATATATAAAATAGATAACTAATAAGAACCTGCTGTATAGCACAGGGAACTCTCTTCAGTATTCTTTAATAACCTATATGGGAATAGAATCTAAAAAAGAGTGGATGTATGTATATGTATAAACGATCCACTTTGCTGCACAGCAGAAACTAACAAAACATTGTAAATCAACTATCCTCCAATAAAAATTAATTTTAAAAAGTAAAAAAAAAAAAAAAAAAAAAAAAAAAAGGAAGTTTATGAAAAAAAAAAAAAAAAAAAAAAAAAAAAAAAAAGGCTAGTGTATGTGAAAACAACAAAAAGAAAGAAAAGGTACCTGATTTCTCTATTGGCCTGTTAGCCAAAGGCACAGTCCTTACTCTCTTATCTTACTGCCTATTCAGGAACTAGCCAAATAATAGGGTAGACAGTCTGATTTCAGTCCTTGTACTTTCATGAAATTTTCTTTAATTCATTCTGCTATTTGTTTCCACCAGATGGAATTTTTCTTAAAAAAGGGAAATAAAAAACCTTATTATTACTTTCTAAAATGTAGCTCTACTCCTACTGCTTGAATATCTTGCAAATAAAAGACATAAGGGTTAGACTGAGAAAATGACATTGAAAGAATTTTCATTTCTTTTGAAATGTATTATCACATTTATTTTAACTTCATTGAAATAGGAACAAAACAATATCCTGAAGAGTTTTCCTACAATATTTTCATAAAAACAAACTGGATAGTAAGTCCATAGTTTTCTAACATTTTAGCTGTCTTCAACTTACAAAGGTAAAGTCTGATGAATTCTGGTATCAAGTCAAATTTATCTAGACTTTTGTGTAAACACATAAAACACTAATGTCTGAGGATATTTCAACTGTTCTACATTTCTTTAAATCCAAATATCATTTTGTATAATTAATTGGCTTCTAAAGGGCTTCATTATGAAAACTGGAAATTAGGTTTTTAAAAAATTAAATTTAATGAGTGTATAAGTCTACAAAGTTCAACCGAACTGGATAAGAGAAAAACGTCTGCTTTAACAATTTTAAAGACATGGACGTTCTCATTATAGTCACAGTCGACTTCCTCAGTTGCCTCTGTGGACTCTTCTTGTTCATGCCTTCCCACATATGCTTTTCCTTTGCTTAGGACTTTTTTCTAAGCTAAAAACAAGCATAGGTATCATGTGTTTCAAAGAACTTGAGAAGAATCTTCCAATTCTCTCCAGATACTCAGTGTGAGCTTAAATCTCAGACAATTTTAGGTATAACTTTTGGATTATCTCCATACTAATTAACCTAGAGATCTGATTTGACCTCTTAATCTCAGTGTTCTTAACTAAAATAGAGATAAGCATACTTAAATCATACGTTGTTTTTTGGAAGGATTAAATGAGAAAAAGTATGTAAAGTGCATATCCTAATTTCTGTAATATAGGCTCAGAAATTATAAATGTTAACACCAAATCTCAGAAAATTTAAACAACATTGAGGGCCATTAAAAGTTTAGAGGATTAGGGGTGGGAAAAATGAGTGAAGGCAGTCAAAAAGTACAAACTTCCAGTTATAAAATAAATAAGTCATGGGATATAATATATAGCATGGTGACTATAGTTAATAATACTGTACTGTATATTTGAAGGTTGCTAAGAGATTACATCTTAAAAGTTCTCATCACAAGAAAAAAAAATATAACGATGTATGGTGATGTTTGTTAACTAGACTTATTGTGGTGATCATTTTGCAATGAATACAAATATCTAAGCATTATTTTGTACACCTGAAGCCAATATAATATTATATGTCATATCTCAAAAAAAAATAAACTTCATGGAAGCAAACCTTAAACTACAGTGTTCTCTTTCAGAGAAACTTATTGTGGCAGATACTGGTAGTTGCCTATCCTGATCTCTGCTGCTTTTCTTTACTGTGAGAATGATGATTTAATTCTTGTTTTCAGTAAAAAGAACTGAGCACCTGACTTCCTTTATAGTTAGAAGTGTCTATGTGACATAGGCCTGAACATTGACATAAATGACAGTGACAAGGGTAGGGTGGGGTGAGGTGGGAGCGGTTGCTCTTTGAAAGCCCTTTAAAGGGGAACTGGCTTGTGTAGGTGGGCTCTTTAGTGTATTCCCACCTGGAATATGCTAGATCAGGAGGAGGAAATATATTGCAGACATGAGAATGAAAATCAACACTAAGAATGATGAACCAGAAATACAGAATAGCCTTGAGATATTTATGACTTCACTGGGCTACTGCTTCAGCTCTGGACTGCCTGCATCCGGACTTCTTCAAGATATAAAAATAAACCCCTCTATTTTTAAGTGCTCTTATTCAGGTTTTCTTAACATGTAGTTCAAGAAAACGGATTCACCTATTCTGTGTACAATAGCATTCAAGACAGAATATAGATGCCTTCCTGTAGTTTCACAAAGTTATAATTGCCTCCAAACTCCAGTAGGGATATCTTTAAAAATTACACAAACTCATATAAACCTTGTAGTTAGCATTAGGTTGTTATTTAGATTAAGGCATAATGTGTCAGAAATTGTGTATGTTCACATGCATTGGTGTGGGTGCGTGTGTGCGACAACTTTCACTCAATTATCCCACAGAGAGGTATAAAGTCATTTTACACATGTATCATTGAACCTACTTTTCAATAATGTTTGAATTTTAAGAGTGAAAGATTTTTAATGTATAAGGAAATATAAGAATACTTTAGAATTACTCACAATAGAATGAAAATATGCCCCAAATCTCTGAACACTTTTTACTCTGGAATGCTTGAAATTTTTAATTTGCTTAGTTTCTTTTAAATCTCTAGGCTGTGAAGTGTTTGTATTGTAAGAAAGCCAGTATTCTTTCTACAATATGGTTGTTACACAGGAAATTCAGCATCAAGTGTTGAGTTGTGTAAGTCACGATAGCAAAAATATAAGTATTTTGAATTAAATACATTATGTTCTGTTAAAAAATAAAATGACATATTTTGATCAAGCCTTGAGGAAAAAATAAGCAAATCCATTTTCATTTCAAAAAATTATCTCAATAATATTCAGTCTTCTTTATTTTATAAATCATCCTGCAAATTTTATTAAAAACACATTTAGGACTTCCCTGGTGGTGCAGTGGTTAAGAATATGCCTGACAATGAAGGGGACGTGGGTTTGATCCCTGGTCCAGGAAGATCCAACATGCCGCGGAGCAACTAAGCCCGTGTGCCACAACTACTGAGCCTGTGATCTAGAGCCAGCAAGCCACAACTACTGAGCCCGTGCATTCTAGGGCCGTGCTCTGCAACAAGAGAAGCCACCGCAGTGAGAAGCTTGCACACCGCAACGAAGGGTAGCCCCTGCACGCCGCAACTAGAGAAAGTCCGTGCACAGCAACAGAGACCCAACACAGCCAAAAAATAACTAAATAATAATAATAAATAAATTTAAAAAACACATTTAAGCAGAGAAAGAAGCCATATGTGCATGTAACTTATGCTTAGTTTATTACTGATAGTATTTATCCTTTGAATATACTAATTTTTTACTGAAAATATTTAAGAGGAAAATGTATAATATACTTTTATAAATGCAAAACACAAAATTATTTATTGGGGGGTCACAATTGGTTTTATCTATTTTGAAATTAAAGAAGAGTTTTAAAATTATCCCTATATTTTTTGTTCTTTTTTTAAAATAAAATTTTATTTTAGAATAGTTTGAGATCTACAGCCAAGTTACAAAGTTAGTGTAGAGTTCCAATATTCCCCACACTCAGCTTTCCTATTTTTAACATCATACATCAGTATGGTATGTTTGTCATACTAATGAACTAATATGGACACACTATTAATTAACTTTGTATTTCATATGGATTCCCTTAGCTTTTATATAATGTGTCATTTGTTCTAGGATCCTAGTCAAGATACAACATTACATTTAGTCATCACGTCTCCATGGCGTCTTCTAGATTTTGACGTTTACTAAGACTTTTTGATAACCTTGACAGTTTTAAAAAGTACTGATAAGGTATTTTATAGGCTGTCCTTCAGTTTGGGTTTCCCTGACCGTTTTTTATCAGTGTTAGACAAGATTTATGAAGTTCGGAGGAGGAAAATAAAGTACCATCCTCATTTCACCATACCAAAGGTACATGCTATCAATATCACTTATCATTATGGCTATTAACCTTCATCATCTAGATGACACAGCGCTTGTCATGTTTCTACACTGTAAAGTTACTATGCTTTCTCCATTTGCATACTGCACTTTTTGGAAGGAAGTCACTTTGTGCAGCCCACAAATAAAGAAGAGAGAGTTAGGTAGCACCTCCTTGAATAGAGAATATCTATATAAATTATTTGAAACTCTTCTGCACAGATTTGCCTGTCCTTCCCCAATTTTATTTATTCATTTAATCATTTATTTGTATCAGTATGGACTCATGGGTATTTACTTTATACTTTGGGTTATAATCCAATATTATGTTATTTTGTTGCTCAAATTGTTGCAGCTTTTAGCACTGGGGGCTCTTTAACATGGCTCCTGTGTCCCTTTAAAATACTACCATCATTTAAAATACCCAAATCATTGTATACTTCCTTATTTCTTGCACTACAAGATGCTCCATGTTCATCTTTGATTTTCCATGCCCCAGCCCTAGAATCAGCTATTTTTTTCATGGAAACTTAGTTCTTTTTATCGGAGAATGATATTAAAAATCAAGATCTGGGCTTCCCTGGTGGCACAGTGGTTGAGAGTCCGCCTGCTGATGCAGGGGACGCGGGTTCATGCCCCGGTCCGGGAGGATCCCATATGCTGCGGAGTGGCTGGGCCCGTGGGCCATGGCCGCTGAGCCTGTGTGACCAGAGCCTGTGCTCCACAGCGGGAGAGGCCACAACAGTGAGAGGCCCGCGTACCGCAAAAAAAAAAAAATCAAGATCTGAGCACTGTTCTATTTTTTAATTTTTATTTTCTATTGGAGTATAGTTTATTTACAATGTTATGTTACTTTCAGGTGTACAGCAAAGTGATTCAGTTATACATATACACATATCTATTCTTTTTCAGATTCTTTTCCTATATAGGTTATTACAGAGAATTGATTAGAGTTCTCTGTGCTATACAGTAGGTCCTTATTGATTATCTATTTTATATATAGTAGTGTGTATATGTTAATATCAACCTCCTAATTTATTCCTCCCCCCTGCCTTTCCCCTTTGGTAATCATAAGTTTGTTTTCTAAGCCTGTGAGTCTGTTTCTGTTTTGTAAATAAGTTCATTTGTATTTTGCTATAGATTCCACATATAAGTGATATCATATGATAGTTGTCTTTCTGTGGCTGACTTACTTCACTTAGTATGATTATCCATTTATCTGTCAATGGACATTTAGGTTGCTTCTACATCTTGGCTATTGTAAGCAGTGTTGCAATGAAAACTGGGGTGCGTGTATCTTTTCGAACTATAGTTTTCTCTGGATATACACCCAGGAGTGGGATTGCTGGATCATATGGTAGCTCTATTTTTAGTTTTCAAGGAACCTCCATTCTGTTCTCCATAGTGGCTGTACCAATTTACATTCCCACCAACAATGTAGGAGGGTTCTTGATAAAACAGCACATTAGGACTTCCCTGGTGGCACAGTGGTTAAGAATCTGCCGGCCAATGCAGGGGACACGGGTTCAAGCCCTGGCCCGGGAAGATCCCACATACCGTGGAGCAACTAAGCCCGTGAGCCACGACTACTGAGCCCACGTGCCACAACTACTGAAGCTCACGTGCCTAGAGCCCATGCTCCACAACAAGAGAAGCCACCGTGATGAGAAGCCCACACACCACAAGAATAACCCCTGCTCTCCGCATCTAGAGAAAAGCCCACGCACAGCAACAAAGACCCAACGCAGCCAAAAATAAATAAATAAATTTATTTTTTAAAAACACCCAGCACATTAAACGGGTTAAAAAATCCTTATCACAAAAAATGTATTCAATGAAAAGTAAATATCTCTCCCACATTCACATTCCTCTTTTATTTTTCAAATCCACCTATATTTCAGATGTACTTTGATATTTTCTAGACAACTATATCTCTCTAATAATTTTCCTAACCATTAGTTCTAGTTACAAAAACAGAAAGATAGATGGCACTGAGTCTTGCTTTTGTCACATCAATTCATATAGAAGTGGTAAATATATAGATAGATAGGTGGAGATAGATAGTCCATTGTTAAGATATACCTTAATTAAAAAAAATTTTTAATGAAATTCTACCATGGACCGTTAGTTTATTTCCATGCTATTGATACTTTATGAGCATCACTATAATAGGTATATAATTTTATAAATTAATATAATTTTTAATAAAAGGAAGCAAATATGGATGGCTTAATAAAAATCTAACTCAACAGAACATATGGCTCTTGGACAATAATGGCAACTGAGTCCTAACAAAGTCTTCTCCTTGACCAGGAAGCTCTAATTGTTACATGGTTGAATACATGTTTCCTGTCCCCCTTTCAATTCTCCTACGTAAACATGTAAATTATCACAGAGTGGAATCTCTCTCATGACACTTTTTTCCATGATTTTCCAACTACATCCAGCCCCAACTAACCTACTGTAGGATACTTAGAGCTTGCTTTGGTGTTCCACTTGTCTCTGACGTTCTCCAATAAGCTTTACTTTACATAAATACCAAATGACAATAGTGGTTCATGTCTATGTACCCCTGTGCAGAATACTGTGAGTCCTAACGGGAACTTATACATTACCTGTATGAGCTCAGCTAAAAGCTATAAGAGTTACAATGATGGTGAAAAACAAAAGTGCAGATGAGCCAAGGTTAAGTTAGGAATGGATTTGGCTACTTCCACTAGGCAGAAACACATATAAGCTGATAAGCTAATGTGAAAATGCAGAACTTACTTTCCTTTTAAGGTCAGAGCCAAGGGACAGAGACAAGGACTAGGGCTGAAACTCAATTTTCCACTGCCTTTCCAAGTGGAGGCTAAATACCTTTGTGAGCTTACTACATACTGAGCCTTACAAGGTTATAATCATGCTTATAATAATGGTTATTTTTATTGTTATCATTTGCATGGACTATGCTTGTTCTTTTTTAGAGAGCCTATGTAATTTATATGGATATTCTGCAGATGCAGGTATGTAAATATACTGATTGAATGCATCCACTATAACCCTACTGTTAGAATGTTTACACAAATGCATGGCCAAGAACGTCTGTACTACCTACAGCTACCAAAGACATATAATGAACTAAGGTCTGCAGAAAGAAAAAAATATCTTTTTTTTTTTTACAAGATTTATAGTAGTTTGGTATCATGCATCATGTTCTGGAAGGCATTGTTGTTTGGCACTGCACTATAAACTACCAAAGCTTTAACAAGAACATGACCATTGCTAAACCTATAGTAATAGAATAATTTTGCTGCCTTTACTGGCATTTGAATGCAGCCTTTGACATTGCTAATACCTTCTTTTCTATACACATCCAAGACACAACAATCAATATGCTTGCTTCAAGAAAGGCATACACATTTGACATCCTTCCACAGAGGTATTTTAATTCTCTTAAAGTGTATAATTGACAGGTTGAGCAAACCTTTACACATTGTGAACTGCTAGTTGGTATCCAAATACTTAATTATATTCATAACATTTTTGTATTGGTCACCTCCACCAGAAAATGTAAAAAAGGACAAAAGAAAAAGAAAAACAAAACAACTTCTTGCATTGCATTTCATGCCTTCTAAATACTGCCTATTCTAGGATGAGAACAAAACCCATGGTTGTACAACTTGGGTGTGAAATTTTAATAGCTAATAAGAAAGAAACCACTGGATGTGCAGATATCAATTGTAAACAAGTTGATTTCTTTAAATGTAGCATATGGTGCAACTGATATCAAAAAATTTAACTAAATTCTTTACACCAAGTAATCAATAAGCATCTCACATTAACTGGGAGCCCTGCATAATAAAATTCCCTAGAAATTGTCCTATTACTAAAAATGATCCAGAAATTGGGTCTTCTATACCTCTGAGATCTCATGGAATTATAGATATATATGACGAATTCTACAGTTTACAGAAGATTTGGCAACAATGTGGGTTTTTTGGTTGTTGTTGTTGCTTTGTTTCCACAAACCTCTAGGGGTTTTGATTCAAGGACTTTCACCTAATATGAAAAATAAAATCCCTCTTGCTAAGCTGTTCCTAGAGGCAGACCATCTCAGCAAAGGTAAAGATATGACTTCCCAACCCATCACAATCTTCTGGCAATGGGTGCCAAGAGTTCTTGAGTTGGGACCAACTCCGAACATTTCCATTGTAGAATAAAACTTGCACATCCAATCAGAGACAAAAGTATACCCCTAAATCTAAGCCAAGTTTGGAAATGCATAGCTTCACCCTCCAGTAGGCAGCCACAGAGATAACACTATTTACTCTTTGTGCAAAGCACTACCTCAAAGAGGACTTAACTCACAGGATTTTATACTAGCTGAGAAAACATGCTAGTAAACAACCTACTGTCTTTTTAAAACTCTCCTTTAAATAGTTAATTCAAAGTAGATATATTCTAGTCTTGAAATGATTCACCATCATTATGGCAAAATGCTGAGAGCCAGAGGTTGGATATTCTGCACAATCCATTAAATTTAAGGCAGTGCTCTCAGCCACAGGGAATACCAAGGCAGTCCACATCAGTGATTAACAGAGGCCTGAATATCCTGGGCTAATTAGGTCCAACTCTGAGGGGATATTCCAGCCACAGAACTTCGGAGGGCATTGGGCTAGGTTGTTTTCAGACTTCTTCTACAGACCTACTTCTCTCTCTGTTCAGTCCTGCTTCATTCTCTTCTTTTCAACAGGTTTGTATTTGAAGAATATTACTTAATAAACAGCTTAAACCTTAAATTCCTACTCAAGACTCTTTTTTCTTGAGAACCCAATATGTGACACGTGACATTACTAGAAAAAAGAAATTGATGTGAAACTACTATTTCAATGGGTAAAGTACCCATTTCAATGGGTAAATGCTCAGGTATGACTACTATAGAAGAAGTGATGCGGGAGTCATGCAGTGATGCAGGAGAGATGTCACTGTTTGTAAAGTGTAATGTGGCAGCTATAAATACAGAACCAATGCAAGTCTTTTGTGTTGATAACTGAGATACCTCAGATGCCTAGGGTTATTTTATGTGATATGAGTTTTTGAAATGGTAAAAAAAAAAGGAAAAATTCTAAACAAAATAGAAATGCAACTTTCTTATATTTTCATGAGATTCACATTCCTATAAAGTATATTTTATATTAAAACTGTCTAAAAAAAACTTAGTGAATACCCAGAAAATAGAGTTGAGTTTTACGTTCAAGATTTTTTATCTTGATGAATGCCTAGCAGAAAATTCAAACATTGTGGGAAATATGAGAAAAATTATTTTATGGGACTTTCCTGAACACTGTAGACCATGTAGCATCCCACTAAGGGCAAGGTGATCACCACAATCATTGATACCTTAAGGTACCCTCACCAATTTCTAAAACTTCTCCTAGGGGTCAGTATATTGAGAACTAATGATGTAGGAAGTTTTAGGCCATTGAACGACTTTGAATACTTTGGTTATTGAGAAAATGAGAAAATGAGGTTATTGAGAAAATGAGTACGTCAACTGTCTTATTTTTAGTAGGATTCTAGCTTATTATAATAAGAATTGTCTAAAAGTGGTTGGGCAACAATAAGTATGCATTTATTGTTTATGTTCCACTTTTTCTTTTTTTTTTTTTTTGCAGTACGCAGGCCTCTCACTGTTGTGGCCTCTCCCGTTGTGGAGCACAGGCTCCGCACACATAGGCTCAGTGGCCGTGGCTCACGGGCCTAGCAGCTACACGGCATGTGGGATCCTCCTGGACCGGGGCACGAACCCGTGTCCCCTGCATCAGCAGGCAGACTCTCAACCACTGCGCCACCAGGGAAGCCCTATGTTCCACTTTTTAAACAAACTTATTGAGGTATAGTTGTCAAACAATAAATTGCTTATGCTAAAATTGTATAATTTGATAAGTTTTGACATATGTATACATCTGTGAAACCATCACCACAATTGAGATATCAACTTATCTATCACTCCCCAAATTTATACATACCCCTTTCTAATTCCTCCATACTGGCCCATCCTGTGTCCTGGACCACCATTACCAGGAGACTAGTGATCTGCCTTCTGTCACTATAGATTAGTTTGCATTTTCTAGACATTTATATAAATGGAGTTACATAATATGTATACTTTTTGTCTATATGGATATAACACATGTATATTACACATTGATGGACAATTAGATTGTTTTTCAATTTGGCTATTAAAAATATACCTGACATGAATATTTATATACAAATTTCTTTATGGACACAAGCTTTCTTTTCTATTGGGTAGAAGCCCAAGAGTTGATGGGTGGATCATATGGTGGTGTATGCTCAGTTCTTTGAGAAACAGTCAGTTTTTCAAGGTTTCTTTATTTACCATTTTACATTCCTACCAGCAGTGTATAACAGTGGCAGTTATTTCACATCCTTGCCAACATTTGCTATGTTTAATTTTAATTTTAGACATTTTAAATTTTAAATATTCTAATAAGTGTGAGTGGTATATGATCTTTTTTAAAAAATTTGAATGACACTAATGAGTAATAATACTAAGAATCTTTTCATGGGCTTATTTGCCATTGGTATATCTTCTTTGGTAAATTGTTCACATTTTTTGCTCTTTTTTTTTTTTTAATTGGGCTGTTTGTTTTCTAATCATTGTTTTGAGAGTTTTTTACATATTCTAAGTCCTTTATATGATACACAAATATTTTCTCCCAGTCAGTGTTTTGTTTGGTTATTTTTCTCAAACGTGTTTACCAAAGAGCAGGATGTTTTAATTTTTATAAAGTCTAATTTATCAATTTTTCTCTTATAGATCATGTTTTCCTTTGGTTATTATGTGGAAGAAATTTTGTCATACCCAAGTCACAAAGATCTTCTTCTAAAATTTTTATACAAAAATAATCAAAGATGGATCAAGGACCTAAATATAAAGTATAAAAGTATAAATAGTTTAGAAAAAATGTAGAAGAAAATTTTTATTCTTGCTTATGAAAACATGTATTAAAATCAACACCAAATGCATTATCTCCCAAAAAAGTGATAAATTTGATTTCATTACATTTAAATACTCTTTGATAAACACCATTAAAATAATGAAAAGCCAAGGTACAGACTGGCATAAAGACTCAAGAATAAGAAAACAAAATCCAATTAAAATTTGGCAAAAGAATTGAATAGACACTTAACCAACAAGATTTATGGGTAGCAAAAATAACATGACAAGATGTTCAATGTCATTCATCAGTAGGGCAGCACAAAAGAAAGCATCAATAAGATATACTACACAAATATTTGAATGATTAAAATGCTAATAAATAAGATAAAACATAGCCCTAAATTAGAAAAGATGCATAGCAACTGGAATTCTTTTACAATATTTGGGGGAATGTAAAAGAGTACAACTACTTTGGAAAATATTTTGATGATTTCATAACGTTAAACATAAATTAGCAACCAGTCTTACTAACAAGTTTTTAGCAAACTTAAATGAACACTTTCGTTCATGGAAAATCCTATGCAGTAGTGTTTACAGTGTCATTATTTGTAACTGCCCTCACATTGGAGGTAATCCAAGTTTCCTTCAACTGGTGAACAGATAACAAAATTATAGTAAGTCCACAAAATTGAGTACTACTCAGTAATGAAAAGAAATTACTCTTGATTTACACAACCACCTGGACAAATCTCAAATTCATTATGCTAAATGAAAGACAACAAACTCTAAAGACTATAAGATCTGAGCATGTAATCAGGTTCAATTATATGACACCATATATATGACATTCTGGACAAGGCAAAACTACGGGAACTGGAAGCAGATCAGTGGTTGAAAGGGGCTGAGAGTGTTGAAATCCTGAACATAAAGGGTTAAGGAAGAACTGGCGTGGAAGTGGGTAGGATTGATGGACGGTTTTACATCTTGGTTATGGTGGCAGTTACATGACTATATGCGTATAACAAAACTCAGAGAAGTATACAGTAAAAAGGGAAAAATTTTACTACATAATTATAATCTATAATATAAAAAGGTGAATAAGTAATTATGCAACGATATATTGGCTATTTGTATAAAATTGAAATTTACTTGCCTTAACCGAAATCAAATAGTCAGTTTTCTCTTTGGCTTTTCAGTATTTATGTCAGTTTTCTACCTTAAAAAAAATGACAACACAATTACCCTTAAAATTATAAATTAATCCAAATTGTTGTATTTTTTATGGCCTCTCTCATCTTTATTATTTTATTTAAGTATTTTAATAATTTAAATTCCTTATTTGAAAATTACATTTAAAGTATTTATAAAACCTGAGTGAAAAGAACAAATGGTGAAATGCAATTCTTAAAAATAAAGAAGATATGTATAACTATTAATTATTCAAATTATATTCATTACAGAGAATACTTTCACTTTCTGAAAAAAAATTATATCTCTGTACAATTTGGATATTTACGTTTCAACCCAGATTTACAAACAACCTAAATAACACAGCACAATATTATTACTTTACAAAATATTGTTGGAAGGATATCAAATACCATAAGGAACATGTAATGTGTATGAAGTGAAAAGCAAGAAGATCATTGCTGGTTTAGCTTCTGCTAGTGGTATGTTTGCTCTCTCTTTATAGCTCCAGGATGTATACTTTTAAGAAGTTTTATACACTTGGTGTTTTCAGTCTCCACTTCTGTAAACTCTCTTTTTCTTAGCACAGTAGACTCATGATCTGGGGTATTATAAATATGATTGTTAAAACACTGATTTCCCAAATGGGCAAAACAAGTGGCACTACATAAATATTTGATGCTCTCTGCTGTCCTCCTCATTGTTAGCAAACACCTAAGGGATATAATATAACTTCCCTCACCATTCTGCTTATCATGTTAGCAGAACAAATGGTATAGTACTATAGCACTGCCTAAGTTCAAGAAGACTAAAATTAAGTATATACATCTTTTCTTTCCTAGATACCATAAATCAATTATTAGCCCTGAATAAAACAGCAATCATCATAATAAAATAGAATGTTAAATAATTTGAACTCAAAAATATCTAGTTTCTAAACAATTTGAAATGAAGGGACAGAAAACTGATGTCACCTAAAAGCTGCAAATTTTGTAATGGCTTATGGGATTTAATTTAAACATGATATGTGTGAATTTAACGAGGTATGAGATATATTACAAAATTTTGACTTTCTACCATCCATCTAATTTAACAGTTCTCAAAACTTTTGCTCTCAGGACACCTTAACACACTTAAAACTTATTGAGGACCCACAAACCTTTTGTTTATTTAGGTTTCGTCTATTGTTATCTCCCATATTAATATTAAAACATAAATTTAAAATTTTTATTTATTGAAATTATTTAAGAATAATAATAATAAATCTAATTACTATGAATAATTGTCATAGTATAAATAACAGAAATTTATTAAAATAATTGTATTTTCTAAAACAAAGTAGTGGAAGGGCAGCATTGTTTTATATTTTTGCAAATCTCTTTTATGTCTGTCTTAATATAAAAGTCAGGTAGATTCTCATATGTGTTTCTGCATTCAAAATATTGTTTTGGTTGAAGTATATGGAGAAAAATCTGATCAAATACTAACAGATACTTGGAAAAGTTAAGAATGACTGGTAATTGTGGATGTTCTTTGATTTTCACCAAAATTTAACAAGTCCCTTAAAGTTGTTTACAGTATGAGATCTGAAACCATACCAATAAACTTTGGTACTCTTTTACATTATAATAGTCTGTCTTGCACTTTGAATTAATCATTTATCTAGGCATAGTTTTACAATATCATGCATTGTTTATTTTGAAAATATTGGTTCACTGAGTTATACAAATATTCCAAATTTTGACACAGTATAAAATATGAAATATTCACATTTACTAATATCACTACCAATTGCTTCAAAAAAGTTAAGGGTTTGAGTTGCCAAGCTCACAGTAGAAGGTACAAGATTTCTAAATTCTAATTTTCACTCAAAAGCTCAAAATTTATTATTGATAATAAACAATGTCAATTGTTTTTCTTGAACTGTCAACCTCACTTACTCATTTTCTTAAAAATACCTTTCAATTACCAAAGTCTAAATAATCATATTTCATTTTTAAGTAAAGTTATATTCCATAAAAAAGAAAACATGGCTAGTTCAACTAAAAACTCAAAATATTCTTGTTTTTTTCCTTGAGACAACCAACGTAACTTGGTACTCAGCATAAGTGCTTTATGCATGCTCCCTATTTGGTCTCATAAAATAAATAAACATGCATAATTCAGTGCTAGAGATCTATTTTTAATTTCATTGGAGGTATAAGGCAGTGGAAAAAGCAATAACTACACATAGAGTTTGGTGCCCCTGCTATGACTCATGCTGAAATGATTGCGGTATTACCTATTATAGATTTTGAACCATCAGTGCAAATGTTAATGCATTGAAAGTTGGAAATTTTATCTTAGTATTACTAGGAAAAGAGTTTTATCCTTATAGAATGTCTTAAATTGTCTTGTAGATCCATAATGGCCCATGGACCATTGAGAATGCCTACCCTAATCCATTACATTGATAGGATTATTAAAATAACACCTAGTAGGGAAATTTAACAACCTAATTACATCAATGGATGATCATCCAGACAGAAAATCCATAAGGAAACAGTAGTCTTAAATGACAAATTAGATCATTTGGACTTCATAGAAATCTACAGGATATTCCATCCAAAAGCAGAATATACATTCTTTTCAAGTGCACATGGAATGTTATCAAGGATAGATCACATGCCAGGCCACAAAACAAAACTCAAAGAATTTAAAAATATATACATTATATCAAGCATTTTTTCTGACCACAATGATATGAGACTACAAATCAACCACAGGAAGAAAAATGGTAAATGCACAAACACCTGGAGACTAAACTACATGCTACTGGAAAACCAATAGGTCAATGAAAAAATAAAGAAGGAAATCAGAAAATACCTCAAGACAAATTAAAATGCAAACACAACTTTCCAAAACCAGTGGGATGCAGCAAAATCAGTTATAAGAGGGAAGTTTATATCAATACACAGCCTACGATTAGACTATTTTCTCACAACATACACAAAAATAAATTAAAAATGAACTAAAGACCTAAATGTAAGACCAGAAATCATAAAACTAGCAGAAAATATAGGCAGAATACACTTTGACATAAATTGTAGCAATATTTTTTTGGATCTGTCTCCTAAGGCAAAGGAAACAGAAGCAAAAACAAACAAATGAGACTTAATTAATCTCAAAAGCTTTTGCACAGCAAAGGAAACCATCAACAACAAGAAAATACAACATACTGAATGGGAGAAAATATTTGCAAATGATATGACCAATAAGGTGTTAATATTCAAATTATATAAACAGCTCATACAACTCAAGATCAAAAAAACAAACAGTGCAATCAAAAAATGAACAGAAGACCTAAATAGATATTTTCCAAAGGAGATATACAGATGGCCAACAGGCATATGAAAAGATGTTCAACATCACTAATCATCAGAGAAACTCAAATAAAAACCACCATGAGATATCGCCTCACACGTGTCAGAATGGCTATCAACAAAAAGTCTACAAATAAAAAATATTGGTGAGAATATGGAGAAAAGGGAACTCTAGTACACTCTTGGTGGAAATATAAACTGGTGAAGCCACTATGGAAAATATTATGGAGGTTTTTCAAAAAAACTAAAAATAGAACTACCATACAATCCAGCAATTCCACTCCTGGGTGTATATCCAAAGAAAACAAAAACACTAATTTGAAAATAGACATGCACCCAATGTTCATAGCAGCATCATTTACAAGAACCAAGACACAAAAGCAACCTAAGTGTCCATCAACAGATAAATGGATAAAGAAGATGTGTTTTATTTCTCTCTCTCTCTCCCTACCTACCTATCTACACACACACACACACGCACACACATGCACACACACGATGGAATATTACTCAGCCATAAAAGATAATGAAATTTTGCCATTTTCAACAACATGGATGGATCTGGAAGGTATTATGCTTAGTGAAATAATCAGATAGAGAAAAACAAACACTGTATGTTATCACTTATATATGGAATTCAAACAAAGAAATGAATGAATATAACAAAACAGAAGTAGACTCATGATATAGAGAACAAATTAGTGGTTACCAGTGGGGAGAGGGAAGTGGGAGGGGGATTAAGAGGTATAGTGTACTATGTAAAAAATGAATAAGCTACAAGGATATATCATTCAGTACAGGGAATATAGCCAATATTTTATAATTTTAAACGCAATATAATCTATATAAATAATGAATCACTATGTTTTACACCTGAGACTAAAATAATATTGAAAATCAACCATACTTCAGTTTAAAAAATCAGTATATGCATACAATGAAATAGGAATAAAAAGAACAAATTTATGATATATGCTACAACATGTATTAACCTCAAAATATTATCTAGTGAAAGAAGCCACATATTGCATAATTCTTTCATATGAAATGTACAGGAAAGACACATTTATAAAGACACAAAGCAGATAAGTGCTTTCCAAGGTCTTTGGGAGGGAGTGGAGGTTGACTGCCTCCAGGGGCAGGAGGAAAATTGTCCTAGTGAAGGAAATGTTCTAAAATTAGATCATGGTAATGCTTGCATAACTCCATAAATTTAGTAAAACTATTTTAAGTGTACATTTTAAAAAAAGGTGAATTTTGTGTTCCTTAAGTTATCCCACAAAAATCTGTAAAGAAAACTGACTTTTCAAAGTCTGGATGATTGAGAAGTCATTTTCAAATAGGTGTTTAGAACATTTCCATACTTAAGAGAATTTATCCACAATAGTTTCTTTTTTTCAATTTAATGACTTCAATTGTAATTATAAATGTAAAGCAAAATAAATAACCTGGAGAACTTATAAATTAGAATTTTGAAAAACTTTCACATCTGTGATTTAATTTACAAACTTCCCCAAAGCTAATATGGTATCTCTCTTTTAAAATGAAAAATGAAAAAAGAAAAAAAAAAGACAATGTAAGAGTGAGTAGTGGTGGTTTCACCAAGGTCATAGGTAGTAAGGGTTATTCAGGACTTGAATCTAAAACCAATTTTATTTGTATTTTTACTTAAAATCCTATTTATACTATAAAACTAATTTTCTCAAAAATTAAAGAAGGTAGTATTTTAGTGAAATTCCTTTTATGCCTTTTTGATTTTCCAAAATACAATTTACTGTTTTGTTTATGTGTTTATATGTTTATGTTCTTTTTTATAGGATTTATTAATATTTTTTCTTTTAAAAATTATACAAATTGACAAATATGGGTAAAAGTAGGAAAGGAAAAGAAAATAATTTGTCTAATCACAAAGCCATACTTCATGAAACTTAGGCAGCTTTAATGCTGACAGTTCTGTGATTTCACCAGAAGGTGCTAAGGAAGATTTTCACACATCTATGTCATGACTTCAACTGGCTGGCAGTGATTATAAAATCCCATTGAATGTAAAATGCATCCATGTTCTAGAGTGGTTAAAACATGCATTTCATAGACTTTTTGGTAGATTTATTTCTTGGCCTCACATTTCTCTCTCTAGATACCTATAAATATGTATATACATAAATATTAAAATATAAACATATATAGTATATATTTCATAAATATTTTCCCATTTCATTAAAGAGTTTTCTAAATCTCTGTATTATATATGTGTAATATTTCATTGTTAGGTGTATTATAATACATCTAACCTTTCTGCTATTTTAGGAAATTTGGAGATTGTCTTCTTTCATCCTTATTAAAATTACACTTAAATATGTATTTTTGAGCAAAATATTTTCATACATCTTCAATCACTGAAGAATGATTTGTTAGAATTACTGGATCAAAGGCAAAAATAGTTTATGACTTCTGATACAAATTCCTATTTTTTAATTAAAAAACTATGAATTGATAATAGATTATTATGTCTAAGCAACAGATTCCAGAAAACTTTTATCCATATATCTATTATGGATATATACAAAGTATTTAATCCTTATAAAAATACACAATATTGCATATTTAAATTGTAGAATAGTTTTTTCTTTTTATCTGCATGCCTAAAATTATTATAAATCATGTATATATAGTTTTCATTTAAAAAAATTTCAAATTTGACCTTCAACCAGTCTGTCTCTCTCTAAATGCACATGTGCACACATACACACAGTGGTAGGACAAGAAATACAAAAGGAAACAATAAAAGTCAATGCATGTAAGAATCTTACATTTACTTTACTGTTAAATATGTATTGTACATCCATATTTATGGAAGTTTATAAACGTTACAGAAAACTCAGAAAGTCTTTAAAGTATGTTTAACAATCTTCCTCTGTTATTAACATGGCAATTGTATTGTGCAACTTAAATAATGATTTCCACATCTTCAGTTCTTTGGATTCTTATTACATTCCAATAATTTACACATTAGGGGTACCATGATGAATGACATAAGATTCTTCTTTTGAAGGTTTTTTGTGAGAAGAAATTATTAAACATTTTTAAAAAGAGGTAATTCATGTAGTACTAGGTGCTATGAGGAAAAAAAGAGTGGAGGTAGATGAAGTTGGAATGGTTGACAGGGGGCAGATCTTACAGGGAACAGTTGAGTGTTATTTTTTTCTGTAACAATAAACCATTAGAAGGTTTTAGAAGGGGAGTGACTGCTTATTTATGCTAAGACAACAAGCATAAACCAGCACTGTTTCATCTAAACTTCATACCATAAATTTCTTAAGATAGTGATGACAGTATAAATTTTTAAATATTTATTAAGTATTGCCCCTTCATAGGGTGAAATAACTAGCTGTTGACTAGTTAGAGATATAAATTCAGAACTATTCAGAAACGGATTGTGTTCTTTCCATATCAAAATGAAGTATTTGCTAAAAACCTTCTGCCCAGAGTATTTGGTAAAAGAAATATGACTAAATCTATCAGTCATTCAGTGTTGGTAATTAACACTTTCTGTATATACAAAATAAGAAAATAAATTTTACATGTATCATTATGAAAATTAGATATATATTCAGAGCTTCTCAATTTTGATTTTAAATTGCAGACTTTTTATCATCACCTGATATCATCATGTAACATCTTTTTTAAAAACGTGAAACTAGAAATATATTATGAATTACTTAAAAAAAAAAAGAAGCCCCACTTTCTGAGCTGCTTTCCATTGGAGCCACTGTAAAGACATGAAATGATGGACGGAAATATCTAACACACTGAAAACCAGAGTCCTGACCTAAATAAATCTCATGAGAAATAAGAATATTATTTATGCCTCATGTATGTATTAATTTATTTATAAATTAAACCATGTTCCAGCAGAAGATTTAAATTTGAAAAACATAAAAATATGTGAAAATAATATATACCTAATTTGTGGCCCTGGAATAGTTTACCTTAAAATAACTTACAGAATAAACGACAAAACATTATTTTTGTAGTTGTGTATTTGTATCTATTTGTTAGTGCTGATGCTTTGTGTGTGTGTATGTGTGTGATGTGTAAGTGTTTGTATGCAGGTCAACCTGAGACTGACAATACGATATTATCCACAGTCTTGTCATATCTGACTCACATGTATGTTTATCACATCAAGGGCTTAATAAACTTCTCCTTGAAGCAAAAGATCCTGGGTTATAAATAAGCTAATATGCTAAATAAATATTTGTTGTATTGAGTTGATTCCAGAAAGAAAAAAGTAAAAGCTGTATCATAATTTAGTATCATTTCGTTTCAGACAAAAATGCAGTAGGTTAACATTTTACATAGTCTTGGTATCACAAATAATTTAAAAAATACCAAGTAAGTAATTCTGATTTTGCAGATGATTATTTCTAAGTCTTAAAATAAACCTTTAAAATTATTTATCAGTGTTCCCAGATTCTTAAACTTTATTGAGACTCAGTAGTTGAAGATAAAATTTCTAAAGCTTTAAGTTATCTAAAATTTATAGACCATATTTACCCCTAATGAATATTACTAAAATGTATATCATTCTATGATAAACTTCCTTGATTCATTTTAATCA
The DNA here is from genome assembly GCF_000442215.2 of Lipotes vexillifer. Lineage (NCBI taxonomy): Eukaryota > Metazoa > Chordata > Mammalia > Artiodactyla > Lipotidae > Lipotes > Lipotes vexillifer. The sequence goes on from NW_006792653.1 coordinate 1,664,618, forward strand.
AGAAATATATCATGAATGACAGAATCAAATATCTCCATGTATTTTATTGGACATGTCTCTTGGTATTATGCTTGCTTGTATTAATATTTATTTAATAGTAATTTAAGTTGCCAGAAAAATGGCAAATGCTTAAGTTACATGAATTTAACTTAGTTAATAATTAAGTAATTTAACCAGTTACATCACTGGTTTATACATGCACAGAACATGCCTACCATGTTTATCACACAAATTATGGATTTTAGAAAAAGTATTTCTTTAGAATAAATTTATAAAAATTAGATGGGCTATGTAAAATGTTTATATTACTGCACTCTTTATGAAAGTGTTGGTTTATTACTTTTCCTCACCATGAATTTATGCAACATAAATAATAGACTCATTGCAATGAACGAAGAATTTTTCACACATTCTATAGAGAATATTTCCCAGTAATTTTACTCATCAGATATCTGATCAAACCTAGGAAGAGTATAATCAGTCAGAATCTTGAATCAATTACACATGGCAACTTTGCTATTCTCCCAGAGCATGCATAAAACTACCATTTAACATTGATAATATTTGAAGTCTTTGGAAAAGCAGCTGCTTGTAAAGGTTAAAAAAAAAAATTGCTTTTAGTATTTTTTTTAGTAATTTGTGTACAATTAAATTCATGTAACTTAAGCATTTGCCATTTTTCTGGCAACTTAAATTATTATTAAATAAATATTAATATAAGCAAGCATAATACCAAGAGACATGTCCAATAAAATACATGGAGATATTTGATTCTGTCATTCATGATATATTTCTTGATTAAAATGAATCAAGGAAGTTTATCATAGAATGATATACATTTTAGTAATATTCATTAGGGGTAAATATGGTCTATAAATTTTAGATAACATATTTCTTGATTAAAATGAATCAAGGAAGTTTATCACAGAATGATATACATTTTAGTAATATTCATTAGGGGTAAATATGGTCTATAAATTTTAGATAACTTAAAGCTTTAGAAATTTTATCTTCAACTACTGAGTCTCAATAAAGTTTAAGAATCTGGGAACACTGATAAATAATTTTAAAGGTTTATTACTTATTTTAAGACTTAGAAATAATCATCTGAAAAATCAGAATTACTTACTTGGTATTTTTTAAATTATTTGTGATACCAAGACTATGTAAAATGTTAACCTACTGCATTTTTGTCTGAAACGAAATGATACTAAATTATGATACAGCTTTTACTTTTTTCTTTCTGGAATCAACTCAATTCAATACAACAAATATTTATTTAGCATATTAGCTTATTTATAACCCAGGATCTTTCAGTTAAAGGAGAAGTTTATTAAGCCCTTGATGTGATAAACATCACTGGCTTAGTTTGCTTGGAACTTAAGACAGCGCTGAGGGCGGCAGGGAGTAGTAGCCACATGGAGGGATTTCTACATCATGGGTCCCAGAACATTAACCGTGGGCAGAGGCTGCCGCGGCTGCCTCTGGTCTGTGTCAAGGAGGGATGGGAAAAATCTTTTAGTCCTGCTGCTCGGAAAAGATTCCTTACCACAAGACCAAATTCCACACCTCCACACTCTTTATCCATAAGCTCTGAATTTTAAGATTCTTAAAAATATATATGCTATACATCGTTTCTTTCATGTTTTAGGCTGTTTTCCTTTGTCAACTCAAATTGGGCTGATTTCTACTTAAAGAAATTATGAAAACTTTCCTGTTATATAGTACTGTAAATTATTTAGTCTCTACCTGAAATATCTTGTGTGTGTGTGTGTGTGTGTGTGTGTGTGTGTGTGTGTGCATGTGATTTGGACAGGAAATATCTTCTTAGTCCACCATTATTATTTACTTGTTGCCACAGACATAGATATGTAGTTTAGATTCATAAATACATACATATACACATTCATATATAGATGCTGGATAATCAAAGATACTGCTAGAATAATAGCTGTCAGTAACATTTATCAACTACTAGCATATCAGCGGCAGCAAGAATTTCCTTAAGTGACCAATGTGTTGACTGGTGAACCTCCAGTCACTTCTCTTGTCTTTACAATAAATTATACTATTAGTAAAATGAATTGTTTAGAATTTTTCTTCTAACAAATACATATTAGATCTCTAAATAAGAACCTCTCAAAAATAAAAGTTAGATTTTAAGCTTTCAAGGGAATTACAGTTAAGCTTTATAAATAAAAAGTTGCCTGTAAAAAGTAAATTTGATAAAGGTTTACAATTGAGTTTCAGATGAGTGCTACTATGGACTCCTTTGAAGGGAGTGATATTTGGTAGCAAAGAGAGAAAGCTTCTTACAAGCAGTGAGTGCTTGAGATATTTTTTAAATGACTAAAAAGCAATAAATCAGTAAACTATCTCTTTATTAGTAAAATCTAATTTTGATTAAGACATTGTCCCCCAATCTTAAAATACGCAATGGTCAGGTAAATAATTATGGTCATATGCACTTGTATATTCAAGGCAACTGATACACATGAAGCTCTGTGATTTGCCCAGTGTGGTACAACTACCCCCAAACCACCAATCATCCAGAGAAGCAGAGTGGGATAGGAGTTGAGAGCACAAACTCTGGAGCCAGCCTCCTGAGTTAGAATTTCTGTGTCTCCCTCATAAACTGGAGGTACCTCTGCGAGTCACTTAAACTCTGTGGTTCAGTTTTCTCACAAGTGAAAGTATATAAAAAGTGCGTAATCCCAGGGTTGTAATAAGGAATAAATACTATGAATTAATATATGTAAAATAGTGTAATATATGTGTTTTTTATTACAATTAGCTAATGAGATCTACATCTTAGGCCCAGATGAGAGCCTACTTTTATGCTACTCCTACCCCGTGAGTGCTTTGCACCATTACTCTCCTCTGAACTATCAACAGTCTATCCTCAGTTCCTCTGATTTAGTGAAGTGCATTTCTGATAGGTCACTTCTCTGCTTAAAAGATTTTGCTCTCAATTTATCTCTCCCCCCTTTACCCCCTGGTAACCATAAGTTTGTTTTCTACATCTGTGACTCTATTTCTGTTTTGTAAATAAGTTCATTTGTACCCTGTTTTTTGGTTTCCACATATAAGCAATATACAACATTTGTCTTTCTCTGTCTGACTTACTTCAATTCACTCAGTCTGACAATCTCTAGGTCCATCCATATTGTTGCAAATCGACATAGACACACTACTATATATAAAACAGATAATAAGGACCTACTGTATAGCACAGGGAACTCTACTCAATACTCTGTAATGGCCTACATGGGAACAGAATCTAAAAAAGAGTGATATGTATAACCAATTCACTTCACTGTACACCTGAAACCAACACAATATTGTAAATCAACTACACTCCAATAAAAATTAAAAAAAAAAAAAGATTCTGCTCTCTCTTACCTGAAGATGAGTCTACATCTCCTCTTCCATTGCCCTAGAACACGTGTTATTTTTTTTTTAATTTCTACTTCTACTTTATTTGTTCTTAAAAGAACACAGAAGCAAAAACTACTTTTCCTCATTAAGACATTTGAAACTAAAAACCACATTTTAAGTTCTATAGGTCACATTTTTTTTTTCAGAGATCTTATAGCTTTTATTTAAAAAAATTTTTTTGAAGTATAGTTGATTTACAATGTTGTGTTAGTTTCTGGTATACAGCAAAGTGATTCAGTTATACATACAGGTCACATTATATTTTTATCTGACTCTTTAGGTAAAATGAGGTCGGAATCTAGAGAAAGAGAAAATGTAATTTTTATACTACACAATTCAAATTTCTATATGGATATATATATATACTTTCTATAGATACTTTTAGTTTTCTGTAAAGCATTCTCATTGCTGACATTTCTTTTTGGTTGTTGTTGCTGTTTTCAACCCTCGACTCCCCCCTCTTCTTTTCTACTGGCTCAGCAACTTCTTACTTGCTCCTAATCTGCATGTTATCTCTTCCCACATGCCTTCCTTAATCCACCCAATCCACGTAGGTCTTCTTTGAATGGTCTCCTAGCATTCTGCACTCTCATAAGCCTGTGTGCATGTCGTACAAATTTCTAGTGTACTTGGTTTTTCTACAATATTGTAAGCTTTTTCAGGGCTGGGGCTGTTTTTATTTGAAGTGTGTGTGTGTGTGTGTGTGTGTGTGTGTGTGTGTGTGTGTGTGTGTGTGTGTGTTTTACGCCAAAGTCCTGTAAGGGCCTAGCATAAACTGGGTTTTTGTTGTAATTGTTGTATCTCTGGATTTATGTGTTTTACTTGCTGAAAACATATAACCTCAAGGAGAATAAAGCAACTTGTTCTATAGGAAGCTGCCACATAAGCACAGTGTAATCTTAGCTTGTGATGTATAGTGAAGTTAATGGTGTGTTTGGAGTCAGAAGACCCTAGCCCTACCATTTATTAAATGCATAACCTTGTAAATGTTACTTCAACTTTTTGAGCCCCAGATTCTTCCACTGTAAAATGTTAATAAGTACTCTAAAGAGTTATTATATAGAGTAATATATATATAATAAAGCAAACAACAATGCAGAGTGTTAGGAATTTTTGAATAAAATTTAATCAGACCTGAAACTTATGATGAATAATTAACAACATAAATTATTTGAAGGGACAAAACTTAGAAGATGTCTATTTTACTAACGTTTTAGATCATACATTTAAATTCATATTATTGCTTTGTGTTTCTACCTTTATCATTAATATTTAATTAACCAACCTATTATTTAGTAATTTAGTTCACAGGGTATTAGACAATAGCTTCCAGAACTACATTTTAATGTTACTCACAAATTTCATGAGTGTAATATTGGCAAATACAAAGTGACACTTGTGGATTGTAATAATAAAATATAAAAGATATAAGTCATTGCCAAAAGAAGTTCAGCACAGTTTAAGACAAAAATTCTGATGTCACTAATTTGGAAAGCAAACTTTTATTCACACAAAAAGAATCGATCATTTGTGTACAAATAATTAATGAGATATCTGATTACTAAAGCATAAACATAAAATAGCTGATAAATAACATCCCCATGTAATAATTCTAACAGATGCATATTATATTGTAACTACAAATTTTGCAGATTCCCTAGTGGCTAACCATAGAGTGAGAGCTCATGATATATTTATGTTTCCTAGATTCATAGGCAATTTATTTTTTCTCATTATATTGTTAACTGGAAGAAAATTCAGAAATAAAATATGTCTGAGTCCACTATTTAAACTTTGCTTGATTGTAGTTCCCTACTTTCTACCACATTTGTTATAAAAAAAAAAAAACAAGAAAAGAAAAAGAAAAAAAAAGAAATAGGCACCAATAGTATCAGGAAAAGACAAATACCCTCTCTTTTTTAGATTTTTGGTTTTCCTTAGTTACTAACTGAAAAATTGTCAATTCAATTAGGTAGCCTATATTGCCACTGTTACCCAGGAAACAATTATATCTTCCTTAGATCCCATTTTTCTTAGAACACAGGGGAAGGGTGAATCACAAATATTTTATAATTTACTGTTGATACTTTTTGAAATAACACTATGGTTTTCAACAGATGATTCAAGTAAAATTCTCTGCTCTATTCAGAAAACCTGTATTATGTAAAGCACTTCTTCATTGCCAGTTATGAATGCTGGAAGCCTTATTCTTTTTTCTTGTTATGTAAGCCTATGTGTTTCATGCTTACAATTTATGTTGGTCACCATTAAACCTACGTGTCACACAATTAAGTTTCATCCAAATTAAAAACTGAAATTCTTAGACTATAAGCTCCATCAGTGAAATAAAAGTGGGTCTATCAGACACTCTGTACACACCACCTTGAGCCATTGGACACTGATGTCACTCCAGCCTCCAATGCAGCAGCCCTGTGTGGTTTGATAGGTTTCACTGACATTAGTTCCCTGCTTCATGTCTGTCATCTTGACTGCTGATTTGCATCTTGGGGCTTCCCTATTGCCTCTGATGTATTAGATGCCACAAGAACTGCCTGCTGCCCAGTTATACACAACCTTGAATACTTTCTTATGCTTCCTAATCAATTGGTAGTACATAATTTTGTCTTAGGTGCTGGTTTCTGGGGAACTCAGGCTGAGACTGGTGGTGTATATCATGCTTAACATCATGGATTTTGAAATCAAATAGACCTGGGACTATTTCGAGCTGTACATCTTTGGGGAACATTACTCAAATTCTTTCAACTTCTTTCCTTTAGATAAAATGGAAACAAGACTTATTTCAGAGAATTGTGGCAAGAATAGAGAGGAAAGTATGGGCAAAACTTTAACAGAGTGCCTAACAAATAGAAAGAGCACAATAAGTACAATCTAGCTATTTAGGAACCATTGACAATTACTCTTTTGCCTGTTTTCTGAATACTACACAAAATTGTATTTGGAAAGAACACCTGTGAGCTAAGTAAAATTGAGAAATTTATTTTTGAATTTACATGTACATAATGCAATGAGTATGCTCAGGAAAATTTGAAGTGGAGTTGGTATTTTTTTAAAAAATTGTATACATATTTAAAGATAAGAAAGCACATAAAATTATTTAGAAAAAAAAGTTTGCAGAACACCTATATATCCTCAAGCAGTGTGCTTAATATTGATCTCATCATATTGTTGTGAGGATTTAATTAGAAAATCCATTTAAAGCACATAACATAGTTTTTGTCATATGGTAAGTACTTAATACTTATTGTTATTATCATATGTAATGGGTCAATAAAACTATGAAATTTTATTACTTTGACTTATTTAATATTTTCAGCATCACTTTGTTGTAAAGGGGATTTGATAATGTACAAAATTATGAAAAATTAAACAAAAGACTGAGTAAATTAAAGCAACATGAACCACTTAATGCATAAAATTATTATATCATTTAAAATAATAACTTACATGCAAATGATAAAATGTATAAAGATATCCAGATACTATCTGCTGTGGTAAAATGTTTTAGTTACCATTAACTGGGCAATTACTATGTGCAAAGTCTTTTGCTTTGCTCTTTATTTGCATTAATGCTGAAAATCCTAATAAACTCTTGAGAAAGTTATCACCATCAAATAGCATATTAGGAAACTGAGGAACAGGAAAATTCACAATTTGTCCAAGATCAAATAGTAAATATTTATACCAGAATGTAACCAAAGCTCTCTGGCTCTAGAGCATGTGTGTTTAACCACTATGCATACATAAAAAAATATTTTAAAAAAGGAAAAGGAAGGAAAGAAGGAAGGAGGCAAGTCAGAAAGGAAGGAAGGGAGGGAGGAAGGGAAGGAGAAGACAAGAGAAAACAGAGTAAATAAGTTCAGGCAGGTTAGATTCAGCTTCTGTCATATAAAATCAGTCTTTTTATCTGAAAGAGATAATTTCTAGACAAGAAGCCTATTAACCTCTATGCAAATTTAAGTAGGTTACTATTTGACTTTAATTGACTTGGAGCTGTATTTCTATCAATTGATTTATTGCTACTAAAATTTGCCCTCTGCCTCTTGCATTCAGTTGAAACCCATTTACTGGGGCTTTACATGGCAACCTCTAAAGACTAATTTGCCTTCATTAAAAATGGCAATTGGGAGTTAATCATAGTTAAAATCTCAGAGATTTTGGGATGTAATTGCAAATAATATTTGACATAAACTGGCACTAAAAATGAAATTTAACTTGTTTCTCTAAATGATTACATGTGAATTACATACATGAGTTCTGACTTAACTCAGCCTTAGGAGTAAGGACGAATGGTACAGTACATATAATACTTGGCCAAGAACTTTTTGACAGCATGTAATCCAGAAGTTACTGCTGCCAAATAGGTATTAAACAGAATTTTTGTTTTGGTGACAAAGATTACCAAATTCTATTTAAGTAGAGAGTAATTTTCTCAAATATTTTTAAAAAGATAACATTTTATATGTACCTACAATTCTTTCTGTAAAGAGAATATAGACAAAACGAGATGCAGAATCCTCAAGTCAGATAGATAAAGAACAAGAGTAAGACACAACCACTTACAGCATTGTTTCAAAAACTACTGATGAGAAAAAAAGTATTTCCATAGAAACAACTGACAAATACTTACATTCTACACTCTGGTAAAAACATAAGAAAAGGCAGACACTTTACTGGTACTTAAAACATTGAAACAAGATGTAGGCATCATACGGTAATGTCATGGGAAAAGACATGCTTTCTTAGGTCATGATAAACAAGTAGATTACATAGGTACCTTGATAGAAACATGAACCCACTGTATATCCTTTAGATTTTGTTGTATTTAAGTATATAAAGTAAATGGAATATACAGGATTTCATCAGCTCTAAGAAACATATTTTTTCCTAAAATTTTAGCATGTCTGAAATTGGAGTGACTCATAATCTAAAGTGCCCTACCATAATAACTAACAGTCGTTCTTTCTTTCTTTCTTCTTTCCTTTTCTTTTCTTTCTTCCTTTCTTTTTCTTTCTCTCCCTTTCTTCCTTTCTTTCTCTCTTTTCTTTCTTTCTTTCTTTCTTTCTTTCTTTCTTTCTTTCTTTTTTCTTCCTTCCTTTCTTCTCCCTTCTTCCCTCCCTTCCTTCTCTTTCTCTCTTCCTTCATTTCTTTCTTCTTTAGTAACACATTATGTATGGGGCTATATTGAAGGTAGACAGTAAAGAAACAAGGGCAGAAGCATGGAGAATAGTAAAGGAGTCTATGTGAATAATACAGGTGGAAGACTATTATAATTTGGACTGGTAATAAATGCTCTAGTTCTATTCATAGATTCCATATTTACAAATTTGCCTGCTCACTGAAATTTATTTGCAACATTCAAATCAATGCTGGGGATGCTTTTGCAATCATTTGTGTTTGAGGGCAGAGCTGCACAAACTCAGAGTTGCACAGTGTGCAGGTTTCCAGCTGAGGTCAAACAAGGCAATGCTCTGATTTCTTGTTTCAATTATCATACTATAAACATGTCTTGTTTTCACCATCTATTTAGTGCCACATTTTTCACATTTTTGTGCTTCTTTTTTGTAATCTTGCTGTTAAAATGGCCCTCAAGTGTAGTGCTGAAGGCTACCTAGAGTTCCTTAGTGCAAGAAGGCTAAGATGTACTTTTTGGAGAAAATAGGAGTGTTAGATAAACGCTGCTCAGGTATGAGTTTCTGTGCTGTTGGGCTGAGTTCAATGTTACTTAATCAATATATATTAAATAAGATATCTTTAAACAGAAACACACATAAAACAAGGTAATTTATTGATCAGTGGGCAAAAATGTTGTGACCAGAGGCTTACAGGAGCTTAACTCTGTGCTTCCCCTAGGAGCAATGGTTCACTATTTGTTTTTAGCAGTTTTATGGAACATATTATGGTGAAAACAAGAATCAACTGTATTCAGCTCACTTCATATGTGGTGTGAAAAGAAAAACAGAATAGAGAATAACTGCAAAGTTTCTGAACTAATCAGCCGAAATTATGGAGTTGTCATTAATGGTTATAGAAAAGGATATGGATGAAGCTGGTTTCAAGATGAAAAACAAGAGTTTAGTTTTGGTCATATTGAGTTAGAGATGGCTATCACTTGACCAACAGGAGAAGATAATAAGAAAGTTACATCAACAAATAGGGACTTTAGGCTGGAGTTATAAATAGCAGATTCGTCATCATACAGAATTTATTGTAACTAATGACTCTAGATAAAATAGTCAAGGAAATGAGTGCATTTTAAAAGAAAAAAGAGTCAATGATTGAGGTTTGGGGACTTATAGCATTAACTTATGATTGCAATGTTAGCCACAGTGAAGAAAAGAAACACTCAAAAGAAAATAAGCTGAAGCAATCAGTGTGACAGAATGAAAACAAAGAAAGTTTGACGTCCTGAAAGCCAAGTTAAAAAAAAAACAAAACAGAAACAAGAAGAACCCCAGCATATCAAGGAGGAGGAAATAAGCTACTGCTGCTCTTCAAGTCAAGAATGATGATGACATGTGAATGCTTATTAGATTTAGCAACTTTTAAGGTTATTGCTGATCTAGTCAAGAATAGTTTCAGTTGGGGCTTCCCTGGTGGCGCAGTGGTTGAGAGTCCGCCTGCTGATGCAGGGGACAGGCGTTCGTGCCCCGGTCCGGGAAGATCCCACATGCCGCAGAGCGGCTGGGCCCGTGAGCCATGGCCGCTGAGCCTGCGCGTCCGGAGCCTGTGCTCCGCAGCGGGAGAGGCCACAACAGTGAGAGGCCCGCGTACTGCAACAAACAAACAATAAAAAGAATAGTTTCAGTTGGATAATAGAGGATAAATCTGATTGGAATGCATTAAAGAGGGACTAGAAGAAGAGGAGTTAGAGACAAATTTTATATTGAAAGAAAGGAAACAAGATCACATCTAGAGAGTAAAAAGGGTCAAAGAAGTGTTTTGTGTCCATTTTTTAAGATGGGACATAAAAATATTTTCATACTGATAGGAAACATCCAAAAGAGTTATGAAAAATATAATGATGATGGAGGAAATAAAGAGAAGTTTGCTGGAGCAATGTGTGTAAGTAAGTAAATGAGGAAGAATGAGATTTAGTATATACGTGAGGGGACTGACTTTAATCGGACCTTCCTAGTCACAAGTCATAACAGATGCAAAGACAAGATTTGTGATCCCTAATTAGGTACACAGACATACATTTTAAATTAAACTGAAAATTTAAACTGAAAATTAAATTTGTTTCATGTATTTTTTCACCTATCTTTAATAGCACAAGTTTAGGTTTGGGGTAGACAGAGTTGGATCTAATCAGAATTGTAATTTTGCAAATATAGCGTGCTGATGAAAAAAAAAAAGAATTGAGGGATATGCAAAGGAGTAATTAGGATGTGACCAAGTATCATAGCCTGATTAACCTTGAAAACAGATTCTGTAAACCTTACAATCTATTGGGAGTATGGACTCAAAGCCACAAGAGATGAGAGAGGAGGGGTAGTGAGTTAAGAAAGAAAGGGAAGAAATTTCTAGGTAGCGCACTACTGAGTTAGAGACTGCTCTCTGAGAATGCACAGCACAGCCCGGTGAGGGATCACTACAACTCAGAACAGTCTTCACAGTAAGTGAGAAGTATTTAACTTCCAGCTCCTTGCCGTCTCCTGGCTCTCAGTTGTCAATTTTGTCCCATGGAGTGGGCACTAAGTCTCTGCATTTCAGAATTATGTTCTAGAGCCCTTCTGGTAGCCACTGGGGAAGCCTGATCCCCCAAAGCACAGAGCTTCAGCTGAGCCGTGGAGTGGAGGGAGGAATCCTCTCGTGTCCACATGGGTCTGGCTAGGTGACACAGGGCCCTGATCTGCTGGGTCTTCTATGTTTTATATAGCAGAGTCCATGCTGAGTTGGTACCTTAATAACAAAAGAACTGGAAATTGATATGACCCATTGCAAAATCTTTAGGTTTTGTTCTATTTAAGAATATAAAATAAATAGAATATATTATATTTTATCAACATGATTGGGGACACGGAAAATATGAATATATGGCTGCAGGTGGACAACTTGAAATGGCCAAGCAAAATCACAATGTTGGGGTAGATACAAATTTTGGTAGAACACAATGTCGTATTCATTTGAGTAAAATACAGTATTTTTAATAAGTTAGGAAATCTGTGGAGCAGAAATGAACTCAGAATTAGCCTTGGTTTAAGTATAATTCATAACTGTACAGTTGAGTACCCGGACCCTGCTTTTACCATCTCTCATATGACTGCAGATGTTCTTGGCTATCCTGTGCATATAAAATATTAGGAAAACTACTCAAACCAGTAGTATTTACAGGAATGCAAGTTGAAACAATAAAATACCGCTTTTGTTTTGCCCAACAAATTTCCAAGCACACAAATTATATAAGTTTTATGCTATGTTAAGTAAGCTGTAAATTGACTCAAATTTCATACAGGAAATTTTATAATATATATCAAAACTTTAGGTTGTTCACAAGGAAAAACTTAGCCATATATGCAACATTTTCTGTAGGAGATTATTTCCTGATTTAGGCATTTAACAGAAAAAGACTGCTAAAAGCCTGAATGCTCAATAATACTTGGGTAGGTTGTCTAGAAATGAAAAACATTAAGAAAAAACTTAATGCATGTTTTAAATGATATTGTAAAGATAACTGAAATGTGAAGCGAGCAAGCAGTGAGCATACAACTGAAAATCAAATATTTGAGGGGAAAATATTTTAAAAATTCATATTTTTAAGGAAAAAATATAGAGGCAAAAGTGACAAGAGAACAGATGACTAGGGACTCAAAAAATATAATTACTGGGAAATCCAGGAAAAGAAACAAAAGTAGACATAAGAAAAGAATTAGACAAACAGTAGAAATGTATGACATTTTCTATTTTTCTGTTTTGTTGGGCATGGTGACAGTGGCCCTGCAGGCAGGCATCTCTAATGGTACCATGAAATCACTGATGAGACCCGATACTAAAATATCCTTAACGTTTAAGTAAATTGCATATTTTGCTGCCAAGATGTGTTCAGGCACGACTTTCTTTTGTTCTGAATGCTTTAAGATTCAATAAATATGCTTTCTGTGGAAAGAAGAGATGACTAGTCACTCAACTATCATTGGATTCAATTTGGAATAATTGTTATTTTTCTATGATTTCAAATAAATATGATATTTACTTTTAATAGAGAACATTTTGAACATTAAAGCTTTTCTTCAAAGTGATAATTTCTTAAAGCAAATAAATAACAAGAAAGTCTAATACGTAAAAGATTCCCTTGAGAGGAAACTAAAAAGAAAGTGCTAGATTAGATTAACAGACATTTTTTTTTTTTTTAAAGATTTAGGGATAAATAATTCTCCTATCAATAAGTAATGTGATGATTTTAATCCTAAAATAAATGTCTATGGTATTAACTATGCACACATTAACAACAAATATAATGGAGCAATTCCATACTAATATTAATCCCCTGTTTATTATAATTTGTGGTAAACCAAAGGGAGATATATTTATATAATTATCACACCCTGCATAATCCTAGGTATTCAAAACTAAATAGCAATAAAACATATTGATTGAGTTTATATCCCAATATCAATTTGTTAAACATATTTGTGTCCTTCAGACTCAATTAATGCACATTGATACAAATTTTTAATTTATTTGGAAGAAGATATGCTTATGTAATTTAGTCCAACTCTGAGATTTGCATATTATATGGAAATAAAACAAGGCTGATATTATTTCATAAGTTATTAAATGAGCTATCATGGTATTATAATATAATCATTTCTGTAGCAAAATATATTCTAAATCCTACTCAAGATAACAAGGACAGTGTTCTCCCAATCCTTCAAGCTGTGGTGTGTGTTGGCTTGTGCAAGAGTAGAACTTCTTTTTCTTGCATCATCTATTAATAATTTAAGACACTGTCATTGATTCTAAAACCTGACTGTCAGAGGCCTTTCCAATTTTATGGGTTCTCTTGGATTTTGTATGACTTTCAGAAAGGAGAGAAGGGGTTAACACCCCTAATGTTATATACCTTGGGGAAAAGGAGCTTTGGAGTTGTGTTGAATTGACTTTTAAGAGAGTGAGAAAACTGATAATTTTTCTAAATTTGAGTTTTGGGGCTGTGATACCTGCCTGTTACTTATTTTTTTATATTAAATTATCTTATACACATTTTGGCAAATGACATATTTCCACTTCATCATCTACATTCCCAAGTCACTAAATTATTTTGTTTTCGAATCCTAGGATCATGGGTAAAGGAAAACTTTAATTATTCAACCTCACCATTCCATTCCCACCTTGCAACAAAATGGTAGTTTCAGATATTAGGGAATTTACTTTGGTTTCCAAGATACGTAATGTGGCAGGTTTGCAGAAATTATATTAGAATCTCAAACAACAGTTGGACAGTACTAAAACATAAACATCTTTCATTGCCTAACATAGGTAGAGATGTACGATTTATAAATGAGAGAATTTCCATACGTATATTGAACTCATTTCACACTTTTGATTTTCCTCTTCTTTCTCTTGGAGCATTGCCTCATCCACTTTAACCATATATTAGTAATAGGATCTAACACATTGACATGGGAGAGTTGTATAGATCTGACAACTCAGCTTTTCAACTATCTCCAAAATGTTTATATTTGCTGTTGAAAAGATGGAATATTAAAAGAACAAAGTATTAAAAATTCAGTGATGACATTTCAGCTGCTTCATCAACACTAGAAAGGGAACTGTTCGGTGTATACACACTGACAATGACCAAGTAAACATACATACAATTAAAGTGACAAAAATCATAAAGTCAGTGGTCTCAGAAGTCTTTGTTATAATTAATTAGATTTTGTTAACTTGTAAAATGAGAGTAAAAATAGGAAAAGAATGTGCATTTAGGAGAAAGTTTCATAGAAATTTGAGTTTCTAAAGATAGTAAAGCAAGGAGAGATTGAAATCTAGGGTCACAGTTTTCCATTAAACAACCTATTTCAATCCTCAGCAAGTCTTTTTGACTATACGTTATATTGCATTTTATTGTGTTGGACTTGAGCTTGAAAATATCCTATCATTTTTAGGGGTGAATTGCTGAAGAACATCCTGAATGATTCCCTGAGGGAGCAATTATAATTTTTTAAGGAGGATAAGTAAGAATAGAAAAAATATCCATGTCACAGGTCACATTAAATTCAGCATTGCCCATGTGGGTGTTGGAAGATAACTGTGGGGAAATTGCAGGTACAGATTGGCAGAGTTATTGATTTAAGACACTAGTTTCTGAACAGAAATGTTGAATTTGGGTTGAGATGCCCAACGGCCAGCCCATTTTCTTGGCAAACCCTTCACTCTTCCTGCAGTTCGAGCACAGCACGTCATAATCCAAACGCTCTTTCAGCTAGCACTGAGTGGCAGCTCTCCCTTTTTAACCTCTCTAAGCAAGAAAAACTGCAGTCGTCTCTAAAACATCAATATAAAGTTCCTCTTAATTCTTAAGACATTTGTCTTCCCATCGGGCGAGCAAGGCTTCTCTGAATTCCTGTTAGCAAACACAGAAGTAGAGTAGCTCCAAGAACTGCTCCCGTTATAACTGCCTCCCAGAGTAGTCAGTACAGCAGTGCTAAGTGGCGTGCCATCTGAAATACGCCGCTGTGAGGGTTGCTTCACGCAGGAAGCTGTGCTGCCAATGGGAAATGGGAAAGGAAAACAATTCTCCCAAATCATCCTGCTATCTTTTTCATATACGTAGTTACAGTGTATGGTTATTATTTGTGCCTCCTTTCTCTTCCTTTGGGACTTCCAAATTTCCTTTAGGAAACAAACAAACAAACAGAAAACCTTTCACCACTCTCATCTCATGTGACTCAGATAACACTGAGTGTAGTAGGGGAAATGGAACCCAGACAAAGCCAAACAATATAATTCCAATATTATTCCTGGCCACACTCACTGGTTCTGGGATAAGCTTATGACCTAAACTGGTTTAATTAATATTAATAATTAGACATATGGGGGAACTGACTAAAAATACATACTCTTGTTTTTGTTGTCCCCGATCTGAGGCCTGGATGATATAGCCATATCATCACTGGCAACTATTATGTTGAGCTACAAATAAAACCATCTTAGAGTAGATAAGTAGAGAGAAATAATGGAAAAAGACAAAGATCTGGTGATATTAAGATTTCACATTCAAATTCCACCTGAAGCTAGTTCTATTTCTGTGTTCTTATTAATGTGAACAAGTAAGTTCCCTTTTTAAGCCAGTTTTAGTTTTCTTAACCCTTTCTATGGAAACCACCTAAAAGATACAGTAACTTATCCTATATTAGGCATAAAATAGAAAATAAAAATATGAGCCTCAAGTCAGGGAATGTTTAGCTAGTATTATAAAGTTCATGAAGATATAAACAGAAAGATTCTTTCTGAGGCTAGACTCAGTCATGAATCTGTCCTTTCTACTAAAAACCATTATGGCTTTTAACACCCGCCACCCAAATTTTATCACAGGATATATCAGACAGCACTCTTAAGAGAGTCTCTCACTGGCATAAAATGCAGTTGTAATCATCATTTTGTACAGTAAAGTGCAACTTAGCAAAACACAAATTCTAGCATCTTGTGAAGCTAGGATGCAGTTATAGATATAAACAAATGATTAATGATGACTAAGTACATAAAGTTTGAACTTTGAGAAATTGCAAACAGAGACATTGAGAGCTCTCTGTCTTTGTGATTAAGGATCTGAAACTGCAAGCTCTTCTAACTGTGCATGAAAGAAGTTTAAGCAAAATTAGAAGGACCGAATGTTTTCCATTCCCTCACAGATGAAAGAAAAACATTTAATACTCAGAGTTATAGAAAAATAAAGTGTCCTTACATGTAATTTTCTATTAAGTAAGTCTTGTATGACACCAAAGGTTTGGAGAATGTTATTCAGTCCTGTGTAACTAAACTCTGAACCACGGACTGATTGATTAATAACATTAACGGACTATCGTAACATTTTATCATACTAATAACATTTAAATTGGCACCTTTGATTTCTCAAAGGCATATATCTTTGCCATGCTTCTTTGGTCAGATGGGATTGGAATATCTACCTGTTCTATACATGGAGGTAACAAATAAAAACACAGTCAGATTTCTTATTTAAATGAAGAATCCTAGAGTCTTGTTTTATTTAAATGAACCAAGACAAATTATGTGACCTCTCAAAGTAGTGGCGAGGAGATTGTAGATTAAGAAAGATTTAGATTTAGACTCTCTCTCTGCTTCTACATGGCTTTCGGTAAATGAATTAACCTCTCCAAATCTTAATTTTCTCATCCATAAAATTCATTTGGTTTTATGACTCATTTCAAAGAAGCAGCTTTTTGTTACATTGATTTGTCTATTTTCTGTTTTCTTTGGTTTCTTTTTTTTTTTTTTTAACATCTTTATTGGAGTATAATTGCTTCTTTGGTTTCTGTATCACTGATTTTTGCTTAATTCTTTATGGTTTCTTCTGCTTGCTTTGAATTTCATTTGCTTATTTATGTATTTACTGCTAAAATTTTAAATTACTGTTTTATATTTTTGTTTAAAATAAAAGTTTAATGATATAAATTCCACTCTAAGCATTAAGTTGGATTACACAAATATTTGATATGTTCTATTTTCATTTTCAATTAGCTCAAATTTTGTTTCTTTAAAACCCCTTCAAACTTGCTCTTTAACACATAAGGCATTTAGAAGTGTACTGGTTAATTTCCAAATACCTGAGAATTTCCAAATAACCCTGTTATTAATTATAAGATTAATTCTATTATGGTCATAAAATTACCTTTTATTGCCTCTATTCTTTTTGTTTGTATGGCTTGTCATATAGCCAACAATATGCTCTGCCTTGGTCCAGTTCCACAGGTACTTGAAAATAATGTACATTCTGCTGATATTAGGCAAGGGGTCCATAAATGTCAATTGTTTCATTCAGTGATGTTATTCAATTCTTTTAAATCCTTACTGATTTTCTGGCAGCTAGTTCTACCAATTACAGATAGAGAAGTATTGTAATCTCCAGCTATCATTGTGGATTTTTCTATTTCTATTTCAGTTCTATCAGTTTTTGCTTTATATTATTTATAGCTCTGTTATTAGATACATGCACATATAAAACTGTCATGTCCTCTTGGAGAACTGATAGTTTTATCATTATGTAATGTCCCTCTTTATTCCCGGTAACATTTCTTCTGAATCTAGTCTATAAGATATTAGTATACCTTTCTTTTCCTTTTAACATCCCTATGCCCAGATATTTAAAGTGGGTTTCTTGTAGATAGCTTAAAATTGGTTCTTTCTTTGCTTATTCAATCTATCAATATTTGTTATTTAGTGTCTTGTAACAACCTATACTTAATGTGTTTATTACTATAATTAGATTAAAATTATTATATTCCCAGCTGTTTTCTATTTTTCCAGTGGTATCCAGGTATTTCCCCCCTCTATTTATGCCTTCTCTAGATTAATTGAACATTTTACATAATTACATTTTATCTACACTATTGACCTACTATTATGCCTGTTTTAATGTTTTAGTGGTTGCCCCAGGCTTAAAATTTATTTTCTTATTTAATCAGTCTGCCTTCAAACAATATCATACCACTTCACGTGTAGTTTAAGCACTTTATAAGCATATATTCTCAATTACTTCTATCCTATCCTCTGTACTATTATTGTCATACATTTTATTCTTACATATTCTGTATATATACATTACTACTATTTTTTCTTCAGTTACTGCTTTGCTTTGATTTTGTTTACAATTTTCACTATCCATTTTATTCCATAAATGCAAATGGAAATGAATTCTTTGCACTAGCAGAATTTTTTTAAAAAGCATCTCTCTGAAAATAATATACATTTTAAATGTCAAGAAACCTGAATTTCCACTGCAAATGAGGACTAGTAAGCCATGGATATAACTGAGCCAACCACCTGTTTTAGTCTTTAGTTATTGCTATTCTATTGTCAGTTTTTCTAAACCAATAATTTTTGATCAGGTTACCTGGGAAACAGGCAATGAAATGAAAATGTATTAGGGAGTATTTTCAGGAATAATATCTGTATAAATTAAAAGAAAAATGGAACTAGGCAGAAAAAGAAATTAAACTATGACACAGTTGCAACAGAGGCCTGAGCTGATATCAGGAAGAGCTCTCAAGCTGCTGAGGCCCTTCAGAAATGCCCCAAATTGAGGAAAGGTACTGGGGCTTTGTAGCCCTGTTTTAACTGCATTGGATATAAGTTTCTTCCCACTGAGGCAATGTAAGGGTGTATGAGGCAGCTTCCTTAGACTGAGGGCAATTCCTGGGGAGGGAAGTTTCCATGAGACATCAGCAGCTATCAGCCCCAGCATCTGGAGTAAAAAGTGCCCGCATCCTGAATGGGGATTTCAGTAGTACTATACCATAACCTCCACTATAGTCCACCCCCTGCACCACTTAGATCCACTTGTTTCCTGTGATAAGTTTACTCCATCTGGAAATAGATCCTCCAGGTCTCTTTTCCTGGAGTGAAAAATATGCTATTGAGACTAACACAAGCCTTTCTCCTCTGACTTCAGCTGGTCTTAGGGCCATAAACAACATTCATAGTGTTCCCCCTCCATCACTCTTTCTAGAGGCCCTTTACCTTCAACTACCATTTCCACTGGTTAAGAGATATTACCTGGTGGGGTAATAACCTCAACAAGCTAAACACAGAATTTCCATATAACGCACTCTTTTTGTAGATATTGAAATATTTTTTTTGTAGATATTGAAAAAAAAAATGAAAGCAGGGACTCAAATGGATATTTGAATGTCAGTGTTCACTGCAGCATTATTCACAATAGCCAGAAGGTGAAAATAACCCGTATCCTGATTAATGAATATACAAAATGTATATACCACATTTTGTTGAATATTACTAAGCCATCAAAAGGGATGCAACAACATGGATGAAACTTGAAAACATGAGGCTAACTGAAATAAACCAGACAAAAAAGGACAAACATTGCGTGATTCCAATTATATGAAATATTCAGGCAAATTCATAGAGATAGGAAGCAGATTAGATGGGGAGAGTGGGTATGAGGGGAGGCAGGAGTGGAAATTACTGCATAATGGCTTAACAGAATTGGTGGGGAGGTAACACAGAAGCTTCTGGAACAGAGTGGTGGGGGTTGCACAACACTGTGAGTGACACTGAATTTGATCTAAAACGGCTGGATGACCAAATGTATACACATATAAAATTACAATCAAAAATAATAATGTACTCTACACCGAAACCACTGAATCACACAGCTTGAATAGGTGAATTCTATGGTTATTATATCTCAATTATATCTCACTAAAGCTATTTTTAAAAAATTGTGTAAAGTTCCAACATATGACCCAACGGATCACTTGGGCGTCAAATAATTTTTCTTCAAACGATCGTTTAACAGCAACTTCCCTTGCCTCCTTCCACTGATCAAATTAATTACCTTTGCCAGGATAGTGACTCCTTTCTTCCCGGCTGTTTTTTAGCATTAGGATACTGATGTGACGTGGCAGCCATAGCTTAAAGTTTAATAGGACTCTGGCTGTGGATCCTGGTTGAAGCGTAGCCTCATGGGGAACCTAAACTTCCAGATCTGAAGGGACTAGAGCTGTGGGGATGGGAAACACACATTCCTAAAGTCAGTCACTGGGAGCGATGGTAAACAGAGCCACTACTACTTTTATCTCTTGTTTCTAAAGATTATTTACTCTATTTAATGAGCGTAGACACCAAATAATGACATTGATTTAATGTGTATACTGTTCCTAATAGTATTTCATCTAAGTAGGGTGTCACCTCCAGCCTAGCTCTTCACCCGTGCCTCCATTTTTCTATTGCTGCATACCCTACACTCTTTGAGTCCCTTGTTATAATGTAGAATGCAGAATACATTTTTGGTGGCTCCAACACTTCATAAGCCCTTGCATACTAGTCAGAGGGCTGAGCTAAGTTCAGGAGCTAGTGCAACAGTGGTGGAGAAACTGGAAGTCTGAGCCATTTAATGCAAATTACTTATACTCCTAATATGATCCTGCCCAATTCCAAATGTACTCCTTCAGTTTTGGAATAGACAGCTGTTGGATCTAGGAACCATGTGATTTGTTGTTGGGTTTCACAGGACCCAGCTCAGGAAGGCTGGTATGGCTGCAGGGTCACCTGTGTCCCATGGTCAGTATTTTTCTCATGGCTGAGCATGTACGAGCACCATCTGTGAATGGTGTATAAATCTCTGTTGTATAAAAATGTTTTTCTACCACAAACATCTCCTTAGTATCTACTTGTTTGGATGACCCAGCAACAGGACCACTTGCACTGAAGCTTGAATCTGCTGTACAGCCATTCCATATCTGGGCCCCACTCAAAGATGGCCTTTTTCCATTGTAATCAGAAAATGGGTAGGAGTAGTATTCCCAAGTGTAGAATATGTTAATAGTATGTTAATAATATGTTAATAATATGTTAATGTTAATTAACATAATATTATCAACATTGTTTATCAATCTTACAAGAGAATTAGCGGGAGGGCAGGGGTTGAACTGAGATATGGTTGCAACAAGGGCCTCAGTTTATCTCTTAGGAAAATCTAAAACTGAGGTAATTCTTCAAACGTACCATGACTTGAGATAAGGGGGCTGGGGTTGTGTACAAATTGATCAGTTATTAGAAGTAGGCTGCTCCCAGGACAGGGATATAATATTGGGGAAAGGTGATTTCTGGAGATGGCCTCAGTTTTGAACCTTCAGCAATCAGAACTCCTGGAAGCTGGAGGAATCTGAGAGGCATATCCAGCATCTATTTCAACAATACGCATTAACCTAGTAACTATATTGTTCCTGACAGCAAGCATATACCAATTTATTTTTTTTTGGAAATTTCAGAGGTGCATTTGTGTAGCAGAGAGATTATACGTTGCTCCAAATTGATACTTTTGAAGGCTGGAAATATTTTACATATTCCATTTTGATTGCAGACATTCTAATAATAATACATAACAAGTGACTATTAGCAAGCAGTAATTACTCATTATTTTATATAAGAAGTCATCTGGCTCCTAGAAGAAATTACATTATTATAATCACATGTACAGATTTCATTGACTCACAATACTCCTAGCACTTTTAACTTGCAACACAATTAAAATCCTCTTGAGTAGAAACAAGGCTTGTAACCCAATGCATTGTAAAAGCAATTTATTACTTAATTTATGAAGGGTATTAAACTAAGAACTTAATTTGCTAAAATTAAGAAGTTCCTTTGGCCAATGAGAATATATAGTTCAAAGAGACATTTATGGAGAGTGATTCCTTTCATGGCATGCTGTTTGAAATAATAAATTTTCAGATTAATCTAATTTGAACAGTGTACTCTTAATGAAACCTATGCGATGAACAAGATGTACTGAATTTACATTTGATTAGCGATGATGGAATCTTGCTAATAAATTAGATAAAAAACACAGGTTCAGAGAGGAGAGTATGAGATATTATTTGGTGAACATCAACTATGTGACATAACTACATAATCACAGAAAAAAGCTTAATACAATTTAAGGTGCAATTTATTTTTTCTAAATCTTAAATATTTAAAATATTAATGCATGTTTAAGCATATCGTTGTTCTAAAATATAACAACCCTGAAAATATTTTCCTAGCAACCTTATATTTTCGTTCTATTGAACAAGCTACAGATAGCAATCTTATACTACCGTATGTATAGTATATAGAATCATGACATGCACTAAAGCAATAGACTAGGTTTGACAGTAAGTTGGCTCCATAAAAGTCCACTGAGCCATTTCTCTCTAAATTTAGCAGATTAGTCTTGAGGTGGGTGGTTAATGCTCGGAACAACACAAATGTATTTTATTTTCAATGTCTGTGAGAATGTCACGATTCTGAGTGTCAATGTTACTCTTTAAGCCAGTGGTTCCCAATATAATCTTGAAAAATCACCAGTCAATGACAAAGTTTTCATCAAGTCACAGAGAATTAAGAGGAAGATATAAAATAATTATATAATTTAAATTTATTCTTTTTAAAAAATGTGAGATTATATCCTCTTACATGTTTTGGTATTGATGTTTTATTTATAAGCAGAAGATGCTGGAGGCTACATTAAAAATAAGCAATTGTATGTCATTTCCTAAGTGTTTTTGTTGTTCTTGTTGTTGTTTATTACAACTATCTGCCTCTCCCTCCAACTGCACCACCAAGCCACATTTTGCACAGCACTTAGGGAGGATTTATGTCATAGCAGGCAGAGAATTGTTTAAAAAAATTCTGAATTAGTAAGATGAGTGGGAAAGATAAATAAAATTATGTAACACTGCACAGTAAGCATAATGACAGTCTTATATCTATATTATAAGAAATCATTTATTAAAAATGTTTTTACCCAAGACTGCAACCAAAGTGACTCAAGTAAAAGTTAAAAGATATCTCTTGTAAATTCCAAAGAAAACCAGTATGATAAAGGTATTATTATCAACCTAAAAACACAATCATGTTAGAAAGCAAAACTTTCTGGAAAAATCAATTTACAAAGATTCAATTACTAAAACCAGTAAACAGGAAAGACTAAGTTCTATTTAATCTAGGTATATGGATTCTTTATTTAAGAACAGGATGCCAACACGTTGATGGCAAGTAGCAAGGCCAGAAGCAGCAAATAATAAATAAAGGGAACCAGAAAGTGCATAGGTGACCACTAGGGCTTGAAACATTTTGTCAGGATCATAACTATTCCCTTATATATACTTGAGAAGGGTTGACACCATCTCCTCACTTTGGAGAATCATGAAACTCAGTATTATAATCCACTGTGTATCCACCTGAGTTTCCTACATATAAATATAATGAATAAAAAATGTACAGTTTTTTCAGCTTCATGACTCAAAAAAAAGGGGGGAAAATACCCTTCTTGGTATTTCCATGTATAGAAATCTCACTGAGTCACACAAAACCAAGGGAATAAAAAAACCAAGTTAGTACAACACCCCAAGCTAGAAAAATTGGCCTACTCCCTTGACTGCCCTCAGTTTAAGTCTGAGGAAAGATCATTTGTGCTAAGCAGGATCCAAGCTCTCACCACTTCCTTGCACCCCCTAGTTCACTCTCACTTCTTACTCTTTTACCCCTTCAGAATATGAATAGTTACTGTTCTCTCATGTCCCTAGTGCTTCTCTTGAAGGTCACAACTCTGCCTTGCTCCGTGCCCCTGCATCAGCCTTTTACAGTCCCAACAGCAAATTATTCCATACAGGGTCCTGTTGGAATCCCTTTTGGGACACATCATTCACTGCTGCCATTCTCCCTGGGCTTGGTATTATAAAATATTGTTGATGTACATTTCTAGGCATAAGCACACCAACTTTCTCCATATGATACTGAACTATTTCAGACACATTGGAGACCTCTTCCTGCAATGGATATAACAATTGACCCAAATTTTCTTTCTTTGTAAATTCCTCTCAATTCCTTCCAAAGTTTGGCCAAAATTGATGTTAAATAGATCCTTAGTTTTTCATATTGTGAAACCATTGATGTGAAGCTTATGATTGGATGTTCTAGAAGTAAACTGAGCAATTAACCATGTGAGCTTGCTTTTTTTTTTTTTTTTTTTCTTGCGTTATGCGGGCCTCTCACTGTTGTGGCCTCTCCCATTTGCGGAGCACAGGCTCCGGACGCGCAGGCTCAGTGGCCATGGCTCACGGGCCCAGCCGCTCCGCGGCATGTGGGATCTTCCCGAAACGGGGCACGAACCCGCGTCTCCTGCATCGGCAGGCGGACTCTCAAGCACTGCGCCACCAGGGAAGCCCTGTGAGCTTGCTTTTTAAACTCTTATATCAAACTTTTCAAATTCTAGCCACAGCATATGTTTTTTCTGCTCCTCCACAATAAGCCATGGCTGATATCTCAAACTTCCAGAATTCATGCAGATTACCTGAAATCAAAGATCAAATAATATTTCCCTCACTTCTTTCTTGAGCCAGTCTTCCAATACCTATGACTCCCTGCATAATTCCTTATAGATCATTAAGTTACAGGCTGGTCATATTATAAAATGCAGTGTGTATTAATCAGGGTTCTCCAGAGAAACAAATCTATGCTTGTGATGTAGCTTAAAGGTAGTTGGGCAGGAAGAATTCTATTCGGATGAGTTCAGTCTTTTTGCTCTATTCTGGGCTTCAAGTGATTGGATGAGGCTCACCCACATTAGGGAGAACAATCTGCTTTACTCAATCTACCAATTTAAATGTTAACCTCAACCAAAAACATCCTCATAGAAACACCCAGAAAAGCATTTCAACAGATATCTGAGTACTCCATGGCCCAGCCAAGTTGACAAATGATATTAACCAGCAAAAAGTAATTTAGAAATATCTGTGTATATATAAGCTATTACTACATATAATACAGTTATATATAACTAGAGGAAGAAATGTGGATAGAAAACTGAAAACAATTTTTCATTCCATTAAATAATTGGCCATACTGTCTTCTCCATTTGTAGCTGGTCCAATGTCTTTAAAATACAATGCAGATTTTAAGAAGAAAATTTACACAGCAGAAATATTTTTTTCATAAACCAAAGAAGACCTATGTTTCAGGTTATATAAAATTAATTGATAGCTGAAAATATAAAAGAAGAAAATGATATTAAAATATTTGAGTTTTCTTTACTATTTTAAAAATATTATTGTTTTTGCTAAGTGAAATGTGGCACTTAAAAGTAGACAGCAAGGGGGCTTCCCTGGTGGCACAGTGGTTGAGTCCACCTGCCGATGCAGGGGACATGGGTTCGTGCCCCGGTCTGGGAAGATCCCACATGCCGCGGAGTGGCTAGGCCCGTGATCCATGGCCACTGGGCCTGCGTGTCTGGAGCCTGTGCTCCGCAACGGGAGAGGCCACAACAGTGAGAGGCCCGCGTACAGCAAAAACAAAAACAAAAACAAAAATAAAAAACACAAGTAGACAGCAAGGAAAATATTGAGCAAATTCACTTGATGCTGTTGATTCTGATTGAGAATGGTCTTTTAGGAATTCCCAAATTGTTTTCAGGAACAAAAATAAGTCATCCACCCAAGACTACGGCACAGTTTTTCAAAAGACAAACCATTTCATGAAAAGTCTGCAATTATGTTCTATTAATGCAAACACATTGCAAATGCCACGGATTTAAATGGAAATCAAAAGAAGCTATAGAGTAGAAACTAACACAACACTGTAAAGCAACTATACTCCAATAAAATTTGTTTTTTAAAAAAGAAGATATCGTCAACACATTAAGATGCAGAGAGATGGTTGTTATTTTATTTCTTAACACTTAATACTGGATTTCTTGATGTTATATAAAACTTAGTTCATTTTAAATCCGTGATTACAAATACTGTAGACAAAGAAAGATAGAGTGCTTTCAGATTTTTCCAGGCATGCTGAACACTCTTCTCTTGTCCTTTCCAACCACTTTGCGTCTTTCTCCTCTACCCAGGAGGCAGGTATTTATCTGCCCATAAACTGTCTTATCTCATCCTCTGACTTCTCATTTGGTTTGACAAATAAGATGCATTGCCAGGACACTGTGGACTGAAAACTGACCGTGCATCCACCCCCTCCCCAGCTCCCGCCCCACCAGGCTTTAGGTTGGTAGTATGTATATGGCTACACTGAAGATCACATTTCAGAAACTGCTTTACCCAATCTTGCTCTTTCTGGCCTAGGTTGTTAAGGTCATTGGACACTATTGGTAGCTTTGCTGGGGTGATTCAACAACCTTGTTGGTTTGTGAAAAAAACCTGTCCATACTTTTGCAATAAACTTTTCCCCAAACTCTTTCCTTTTCCTTTTCTCCTTTCTTTCCTTTCTTGCTTTCCTCCTTGCTTTTATTGAGGAATAATTTGACATATAACATTACATTAGTTTCAGGGGTACAATACAATGATTTGATATTTGTATATATTGCAAAATGATCACTACAATAAGTCTAGTTAACATTCATCACCAAACTCTTTGCAATTACCTCCTTTTAATGCACCCAGTTTCCTGCCATTGAATGATACATAAATAATTACAGAGTTAAGTTTGTGAATATTTTAGAATTATACAGAATGTTATTGAAGATAAGGTAAATAAGGGATATGTTACATACGTATGTACATATACTATAGTTAGTTTTTACCCTTACATTTTGAAAGCTTTAGACTTACAAAAAAGGTTGCAAATAAGTACAAAGAATTTCCATAAATATATTTATTTCCATATATATTTCCATAGGTATCCTGTAAAAGATGCCACCAATATTAGTATTTTTATATAATCATAAAACAATGATTAGGATCAGGTCTTACTAATTCAAAAACAGTAACAATAAACACCCCAAATAGTTGTTCCTTATGGAGATGAGATATGTTACACACTATGCTATTTCCATAGGGTTTTCAAAATCCTTCTCACATATCCTACTTTACCATGAGGGTTCTCTAACCCTCTGTTTCAAAAAGAAACATGAGCATGCACACACACACCCTTTAATAAAAGATACTGAGGAAAAAAAAAAAGATACTGAGGAAGACACAAATAAATGGAAGATATTACATGCTCATGGATTGGAAGAATTATTATTGTTAAAATATCCATATTACCCAAAGCAATATACAGATTCAATGCAACCTCTATCAAAACTCCAATTTTTCACAGAAAGAAAACAAAAAATCCTAAAATTTGTATGGAAGTACTAAAGACTCCAAATAGCCCAAGCAACCTTGAGAGAGAAAAACAAAGCTGGTGGCATCACACATCCTGATTTCAAAATATAATACAAAGTTATATAATCAAAACAGAATGGTATTGATATAAAATAGACATATAGATGAATGGAACAGAATATACAGTCAGAAATAATCCCAGGTATAATATATGGACAATTAATTTATGACAAAGGAGCCAAGAATATACAATAGGGAAAGGATAGACTCTTCAATAAATGGTGTTGGGAAATATTGGGCAGCCACATGAAAAAGCATAAAACTGGAGCCCTGACTTCCACCGTAAACAGAAATCAACTACAAAATATTAAAGACTTAAATTCAAAACCTGAAGCCATAAAGCTCCTAGAAGAAAACATAGGTGGTAAGCTGCTTGGATGGAATTTTTGGATTTGACTCCCAAAGCAAAGTCAACAAAAACAAAAATAAACAAGCGGGACTGTGTCAAACTAAAGAGCTTCTGTACAGCAAAGGAACCATCAGCAAAATGAAAAGGCAACCCTGTGAACGGGAGAAAATACTTGCAAATCATATATTCAAAAAGGGACTAATTAAAACATATAAAAATACATTAAAAAACTTAAGCAACTCAATAGCAAAAGAACAAATAATTTGAGTAAAAAATGGGCAGAGGATCTAGATAGACATTTTTTCCAAAGAAGACAGAGATGGTCAACAGACACATGAAAAGATGTTCAACATCACTAATAACCAGGGAAATGCAAATCAAAACCACAATGAGAGGACTTCCCTTGTGGCACAGTGGTTAAGAATCCACCTGCCAATGCAGGGGACACACGCTTGAGCCCTGGTCCGGAAAGATCCCACATGCCGTGGAGCAACTAAGCCCGTGCGCCACAACTACTGAGCCTGTGCTCTAGAGCCCACAAGCCACAACTACTGAGCCCATGTGCCACAACTACTGAAGCCCACACACCTAGAGCCCGTGCTCCGCAACAAGAGAAGTCACCGCAATGAGAAGCCCACGCACCACAACGAAGAGTAGCTCCTGCTCCCCACGACTAGAGGAAGCCTGTGTGCAGCATCAAAGACCCAATGCAGCCAAAAATACATAAATAAATAAACAAATTTATTTTAAAAACCCCACACACAATGAGATATCACCTCACACCTGTTAGAATATCAAGAGACAACAACTGCTGGTGAGCATATAGAGAAAAGGGAACCTCTGTACACTATTGATGGGAATGTAAATTGGACGCAGCTTCTATGGGAAACAATATGGAGGTCCCTCAAAACATTAAAAGTAGATCTACCATATGATCCAGCTATCTCATTTCTGGGTACATACTCAAAGGAAAAGAAAACAGGATGTTAAAGCTTTATCTGCACTCACATGTTCCATTGCAGTAGTATTCACAATACCCAAAATATGGAAACAATTTAACTGTTTGTCAGTGGATGAATAGATAAAGAAAATGTGTATATAAATACACTGAAATATTATTCAGCCACGAGAAAGAAGAAAATCCTGCCATTTATAAGAAATTGGATGGACTTTGAGGGCATTATGCTACGTGAAATAACCCAGACAGAGAAAGACAAATATTGCATGATACCACTTATATCTGGAATCAATCAATCAATTGATAAAAGTCAAACCCATAGAAACAGAAAGTAGAAAAGTAGTTACCTGCCTGGGATGGGGAAATAAGGAGAGGATAATAAAGGGTACAAACTTTCAGCTGTAAGGTAAAAAAGATCTGAGGATCAAATGAAAACATGGTGACTACAGTTGATAATAATGTATTGTACAACTGAAATTTACTTAGAGTAGAACTTAAATATTCTCACCCAAAAAGTCTTATGTATCTATCTATAGATAAATATATATTTTGATGGATGTGTTAAAAAAAGAAATGGTATACATCTATGTTTACTTATAGGAGATGTTTGCTAAAAATGTAATCTTTTGTGAAAAGAAAGCAAAATGCATAATTTTCTATATAAAATGGTATGATACCATTTTGTTATATTCATGTCTCCATAAATAACATGTATTAAGTGCCCTATTGACCACATTTTATGGTTTTCTAGAACATATAAAGTTATTCTATTTATTTTTAAAAGAAAAATCATGGTTACTAGGATTTTACTTAAAACAAAGGAGAAAGCTATGGAGACATTTCATCTAGTAACATTTTAAATAACATACTATAATCATCACCTGTTAAGTACCAATTAAGAAATACCTTTTTTACTTCTGCTGCTGCTGTTGCTGCTGTTTGGGTTATTCAGTAAAGGTTCTTGAGAAATAAATTTGTGAGTCTTTCTATAACTGAAAATTTCTTTATTTTACCCTCACAGTAGATATCATTTACCTGGAAATAAGATTCGGATTTCAAAATAATCCCCTGTCCCCAAATTTTGAAAGCTTTGACAAAATGTGTCTTTTCCTTTGCTATTAATGTTAAGATATCTGGAGGATGTTCAATTTCCATTAATTTATAAATAATCTACATGTTTTTCTCAGGAGGCAATTTTCCTTCCATTTTGACCATTTTTTATTTTATAATACTTTTTAAAGAGAGAAATGTAGAGTATAAAAATTAAATTTCATAAGGATGTGTGTAATATTTTGTCTTTTATTTTTCCATGCTATTTCACATTTAATAGGTCTTTTCCATTTGGAAAATCCCTATTTTTATGCATTTCTGGAAATTTTTCTTCTATTATCCTATTGATATTTTTCTTGCTTCTATATTTACTCTACTCTCTT
This sequence comes from Lipotes vexillifer, assembly GCF_000442215.2. Taxonomy (NCBI): domain Eukaryota; kingdom Metazoa; phylum Chordata; class Mammalia; order Artiodactyla; family Lipotidae; genus Lipotes; species Lipotes vexillifer. Next base: position 1,694,678 of record NW_006792653.1, read on the forward strand.
TATAGAAACTTTATTAAGATTCATTAAGTAATCAAATATGGTTTTATTTCCCCCCCAAGACAAAACATGGTGTGTCTGGAATTTTAGTAAAAGATAAAATCAGATTGATGTGCATCACTAAGGAGAGGAGAGACTTAATATGACTTTTAAGGATTAAGGCAACTGAAGGGGTTGGAGTAAATATCTCTATTCTATTATTCAAAACAATATGGGGTCAGCATCATTTCCTTTGTCTCTCCCCTTCAATTTACAACTAGTAGGACATCCGTAAGCCAACGGTTCCTCTGCACAGCACACCATAACACTGTAGAGATACATATATCTGTAAAGCTAATGGTGGGACGATTGGACATTGTGGAGGTTGCAGAACCAGGGAAGCAGTGGCAGCAGTGCCTTCACTCAAGGTCCAGCAGTGGCAACTGCACTGGTGAGCCCAGGAGCAACAGCACTGGTGGCCGCAGCACTGGCACCCCCTCTGGCAGAGGGGATCTAAGGTAAAAAGTGGCAAGTGGAAGTCTATCTGGCTCTGTGAGCTGCAGCTAAAGGGTACTGTTGCAATTCAGCAGTACCCAGCCCTCAGAGAAGAGACATGTGTAACTGGGGGGAGGGAAAGGAAAGGGAAGGAAGCAGACAAAAAAGAACATTTTTACCTGCTATCTGCCCCAGAATTTAGCAAGAGGACCATTCAAAACCTCTAGGATTCCCTCACTTGAGGATCTCCCCTACAGGCTTGTCATATACCCAAAGCCCTAAGGTCCAAGCACATACTTCATCCCACTTTGTCCCCAGACTTTTTTTTTCTTTCTTTCTTTTTCTATTGAAAGCTTCCAAATACAGCCACAAGGATCTATGGGGAAAAAAAAAAAATGTGTGCTATAGTGTCACCTGCTGGGAAATAGGAAGGCCTCTAATTGCCAATCTGTTGGACTGTTAGAATCAAAGTAAACAAAGCTGTACCTAAAGAAGAAAGATGTTCACTACTGCAAATGTGCCAGCATAGGCACATTATCATCAAACAACATGAAAAATTGTGGTAATACGGTATTACAAAAATAAAATGACAATTCTCCAGCAAGTAAACTCAAACTCACAGAAGAGTGTTATCTACCTGATAGAGAATTAAAAATAGCTGCTATGAATAAATTCAATGAGTTACAAGAAAATTCAGAAAGACAATTCAACGAACTGGGGAATAAAATTAGTGAACAGAAGGAGTGCTCTACCAAAGAGACTGAAATTATTGAAAAGGATCAAACAGAAATTCTGGAGCTGAAAAACTCAATAAACAAGATGAAGAATGCGTTAGAAAGCACTGGAAATAGAAAGATTAGCTAGAAGAGAGCATACACAATCTGAAAGCTAGAAATCTAGAAATAATTCAGCTGGAAGAGGAGACAGAACTAAGATTTTTAAAAAGTCAAGAAACCGTGTGAGAGCTGTCAGGCTCCATTAGGAGACCCAGCATAATAATGGTTATGTCAGAAGGAGAAAAGAAGAAGAAGGGGCAAGAAATGTTATTTAAAGAAATAATATCTGAAAACTCCCTAAACCTGGAGAAAGAACTGAACATACAAGTCCACAAAGATAAAATAATGTATTGTGAATATTTATAAATGAAAGAATTTGGCTTTTCAGACTATAACAACATATGATAGCAAGTTTGAAACTGATGATATTTTTGTGTTGTTAGGGTTATGTCAGCTGTAAAGAGAAATTCCTAGCTATGGAGAAATTTAATAATTATGCTAAGTGATTTGAATGAAAATTATTATTTTATAATAAGAATGTTAGTAGTAAAAAGTGTTGGTTTAAGACTACTCTGAGGATAAGATAGTATATTCTGAACATGAGGAATATAGTGAAGTGTCTCTTTATCTATTTGGGTCCAAACACTATTAAGAAGATGAAACCAATATACAGACTCTCTCCTTCTAAATATGTCCAAACTTAAACACACAAAATTTGGAATTCTATGCTAGTAGTGCATGCACTCCGCCTTCCCAATTATCAAAATATGTGATTACTAGAAGAAGATTGTGATAGAGGAACATATACAACAGGGATATTAAAGAAGGATCTATGATTCCTGATAAATAATCAGTTATAGGCATCAACAATAAGAGAACTCAATGAAAACACAAGAATTAGAGAATTATCTTTTCCACTGTCTACATTTTGTTCTAACAAGGACTGCTGCAAAGACCCCACCCCCACCAAAAGAGGTAAGGGCGACACTCTCTTTATAGAAGTGAGTTCTAACCCACAGCCTATATCACAGTAAACAATGAAAAGCTAAAAGCATTTCCTTTAAGATCAGAAACAATAAGGATGCCCATTCTCACCATTTTTATTTAACATAGTATTAGAAGTCCAAGCCACAGCAATCAGACAAGAGAAAGAAAGAAATGGAACCTAAACTGGAAAAGAAGTAAAAACTGCCATTGCTCACAAACGACACGATATTGTACATAAAACATTCTAAGGACACTATTAAACTAATAAATGAATTCATTAAAGTTGCAGGATACAAAATTAACATACAGAAATCTGTTGCATTTCCATACACTAATTACAAATTTTCAGAAAGAAAAATTAAGAAAAAATCTCACTTACACTTGTATCAAAAAGAATAAAATGCCTAGGAATAAATCTAACCAAAGACATGAAGGCTTGTACTCTGAAAACAATAAGACATGGATGAAATAAATTGAAGACACAAACAAATGGAAAAATATACCATGCTCTTAGACTGGAAGAATTGTATTGTTAAAATGTATTGTTAAAATGACCATACTATCCCAGGCAATCTACAGATTCAGTGCAATCCCTAACAAAATACCAATGGCATTTTTCACAGAACTAAAGCAAATAATTCTAAAAATCTAAATGAAACCACAAAAGACATCAAATAGTCAAAGCAATCTTGAGAAAAAAGAACAAAGCTGGAGGTTTCACACTTATTTCAAAATATGCTACAAAGCCACAATAATCAAAACAGTATGGTACTGGCACACAAACAGACACATAGATCAATGGAACAAAGCAGAGAGCCCAGAAATAAACCCACGCTTATATGGTCAATTAATCTGTAACAAAGGAGGCAAGATTATACAATGGGGAAAAGACAGCCTCTTCAATAAATGGTGTTTGGAAAACTGCACAGCTACATGCAAAAGAATCAAACTGGACTACTTTTCCACACTGTAAAAAAGTAAACTCATAAATGGATTAAAGACTTAAATGTAAGACCTGAAACCATAAAACTCCTAGAAGAAAACATAGGCAGTACCTTCTTTGACATCTGTCTTAGCAACATTTTTTTGGATCTGTCTCCTCAGGCAAGAGAAACAAAACCAAAAATAAACAAATGTGATTATGTCCAACTAAAAAGATTATTAACAATGAAGGAAACTATCAATTTTAAAAAAAGGCAGCCTACTGAATGAGACAAGATATTTACAAATAATGTGTCTGACAAGGGGTTAATATCCAAAGTACACACAGAATTCATACACCTCAGTACCAAAAAACAACCAAGCCGGGCTTCCCTGGTGGTGCAGTGGTTGAGAGTCTGCCTGCCAATGCAGGGGACACGGGTTCGTGCCCCGGTCCGGGAAGATCCCACATGCCGCGGAGCGGCTGGGCCAGTGAGCCATGGCTGCTGAGCCTGCGCGTCCGGAGCCTGTGCTCTGCAGCGGGAGAGGCCACAACAGTGAGAGGCCCGCGTACCGCAAAAAAAAAAAAAAGAAACAACAACCAAGCAACTCCATTAAAAAATGGGCAGAGGAACTGAATAGACATTTTTCCAAAGAAGGCACACAGATGGCCAACAGACACATGAAAAGATGATCTACACCATTAATCATCAGGGAAATACAAATCAAAACCACAATGAAAGACGACTTCATACCTGTCAGAATGGCTATCATCAAAAAGTCAAGAACCAACTAATATTGGCAAGGATGTGGAGAAAAAGGAACCCTAGTGCACTGTTGGTGGGATTGTAAATTAATGCAACCACTATGCAAAACAATATGGAGCTTCCTCAAAACATTAAAAATAGAACTGCTATGTGATCCAGCAATTTCACTTCTGAGTATTTACCTGAAGAAAACCAAAACACAAATTCAAAGAGAGATATTCACCCCATGTTCATTGCAGCATTATTTACAGTAGCCAAGATACAGAAGCAACCTATGTGTCCACTGATAGATGAATGGATAAAGAAGATGTACCATATATATATATATATATATATATAAATATATCATATACATACCTACATATACATACAGTGGAATATTAGTCACAAAAAGGGAAATCTTGCGATTTGTCATAACATGCATGCATCTAGAGGATATTAAGCTAAGTGAAGTAAGTCAGAGAGAGACAAATAATGTATGATTTCATTTATATGTGGAAAGTAAAAAACAGAACCAAAAGATAAAACAAAAAGAAAACAGAATCAGATACAAAGAACAAATGGGTGGTTGCCAGAGAGAAGGGATATGAGGCGATGAAAAAGATGAAGAGGATTAAGAGGTACAACCCTTCAGTTATAACATAAATAAGCCATGGTGAAAAAGTCTTCAGCATAGCTAATGTGGTCAATAATATTGTAATACATTTTTGTGGGGACAGATGGTTACTAGACTTATGGTGGTGATCATCTCATAACGTATGCAAATGTCAGATCACTATGCAGTGCACCTGAAACTAACATAATATTGTTCATGAACTATATTTCAATTTTAAAAGATAGAAAGAAATGAGTACTAGTTTCTATATCCTGAAAAAATATTCTGTTTTCCATTATTTATGTCAAGGTGCTTTTGTCCTTGACAAAAGATAATTTACCTCATATATTTCAAAACTTGATGGTCAAAGGAAAAATTTGAGAAGTCTGACTTTCAAATATATATATATATATATATATATATATATATAATTTTCAGTTTTATATGATATAGAATATTAGAATATCCTTTTATACAGACTGACCCACCTTGGAAAAACCATCCAATTGTCCTTCATTTATTCATGTATTCTTTTTCTTTTCTTTTTTTTATTTAGGAAGAGCACAAGGGCCGCGAGCGCCCGGGAACTCCCGGCCCACACCGCGCGCCGAGTGGTGGAGGACCCGGACGCGGACCTGTCCGGCGGCACGCGCGTGCCGCCGGCCCCTCCGGCCCCATGTATTCATTTTTAAAAATAGTCAATGCCAGGACTGTGCTGGAGATACAGCAGGGATTAAGATAGATTTGATATTTCCCATTGTCAGTCCAGGAAACAAACAGAAGCAAAGACTTTTGCCAGGAACAATCCTGGCAATATAACCTATTGTATGCCAGGAATTGTTCTGGGGATACAGCTGTGAGAAAGAAAGATAACAGCACTTGCTCTTAAGTTATTCACAATCCTGTAGTGGAAAGCAAAGATTGTGTTCTTAAATTAGGTTGCCTGAGCAACTCTGTAGCTCCAAGTTCAGAAACACTATATGTAAAGGTTTAAAATCATATATGAATAGAAGACGGCTTTATTGAAGAAATGTGCCTTTTCAGAGGAAGGTCTTGGGTTGAGTTATTAAGAAAATCATTGCTAGTTTTGGTGAAGGGCTATGAGTAAGTGTGTAACTGGCCACATGCAATGCTGCTATGCCCAGTTAACAATTCTCTGCAATGAGTTATGCAGGAAGGAATTCTCTCTACTTCTGCACATTATACATGACTGCACTGACACTTTGAAGGTTGGTTGTTTGGGGAATGTTAGGAGATAAAACGATTCCAATGAACCTTGCTGTTCTCTGGATGAGCACTGAAAGGAGCTTTCCTTTAAAACAGTTTCCTGAATAGAAGAAGCACAGGAAGAAAGCCTTAAGGCCATTATAGCTGAAAAACTATTTTGTAAGTACAAACAGATTTCCAATTTGATGCCTTTCAGAAATAAGAGTGAGCAATAAGCCATAGGTAGTAGAGGCGGTGCCAGTGTACCTGGGGTCATGAATAGTGTGATTTCATTTGTTTCCACAACTGGAAGTATTTGCTATCATTTAGCTGTATGTACATACGTCGGTATCTTCACTGATATAAGCTTCTGTGTGTGTGTGTGTGTGTGTGTGTGTGTGTATCTATCTATCTATATATATATATATAGATAGATAGATATCTCAATACCTTGATAAATATAAGCCTCATGTGTACATCGCCTAAAATACATTTCATGCCTTCCCTTTCAGACTAACATTCATTTCAAACCCACTCTATAAAAATTAATTCATTACAGAAAGCATATTAAGGAAATAATTGTTGTACAGACAGGTCAAGAGATGAGGTTGGTGTTGAAATAAGAGTAATTTAGAATGCAATATGGACAAAAATTGAGATTTGATTTAATAAATAAACTAGAAAATAAAGCACTGAGCTTATTCAGGGATAATATTTCAATTTGCAACCTACACCAACACTGAGTTCACATGAATCCAATCATTAAAAGGTCGCTTACAGTTGACCGGAATGAATTTCAACCTCCCAAAGCTACCCATTACATAAAAGTAGTTTTATACTAAAGAGAAGAGATACTTTTATAGAGTAAAATAACCATAAAATGAATGAAGGTATTTCAAGGATATTAGATATTTTCAAAGTACTTCTTTACAAAAATGCTCCATTAGGAATAAAGACCAAATGTTTTCTACAGAAAATAATGATGGGATTTAATATTGGAGGTGTCAGCTATGAAGACCACATGGTTATTGTGAGAAATAACATTTAACCTTTCTCTTGTGGCTGATGGAGGCCAATGCAGTATTTTATTATCAACATTGGCAGGTGATTTATTACCACTGTTTCTACTCCAGTAAAGCCACATTAGGCTGTGCTCAATGTATCATTTGTTATCTTCAACCCCCCTGCACACTTCCTGCATGCATAATCTCTTTGTTCTAGCAAATTTTAAACATAGAAGAGTAAATATTTAAGTAATTACTCCAGATTAATCAGAAACTACGGAGGTAAAATCGACTAGCTAAATAGATTATGCCAGACAATGCCTGACGTAATCATAAAGTTCTGGCTTCAGCAAGAGTGATGGTTATACATCCGAAACATCCACTATGCATAATGGTGCATTAGTGTAGATACAGCAGTGACAGAGAATAAATCACAGGCACAGTTTTAGAAGGGAATAAAATTTTGTGGAATAAATTCAGGTCAGATAGCTTTCAACAATTTCTGTTTTCAGAACTTACTACCTAAAAAAAAAAAAAAAAAAAAAATCAGTCAAATTGTCTGAAATTGCTTGGCAGATGCACTGAGAATGGTTTCCCTATCTTTCAACTCATCTATTTGACATTAATGTGGAAGCATATTTAGGAATATCAAATAGTTCTATCCTCTAAAATTTCACATTTTATGTATGTATCCCTGATGAGTATTAGAATCTTTGGAAATGGAAGTCTTTGCTTCAGTAAAATGTGGTTAATGATCATCACTCTTAAATACAGAATGAACTTGTTTCCATATGTTTTTCTTTCAGTCAATGATCATAAATATTAACTAAGCTTATAAAGTGTTTTAGAGAAAAATTCTTCTCTGTGTGGCGTTTTATTCTATGAGAAATGTTTTTAATTACCTTAATTCCTAGCTTCTTTCTACCTCTTTATTCACTCTGCCTACAGGAGGTGGAGTAATTTACATGACCGGCAAATTTGGAAATAATTAACCAGGCAAGCTTTGCTCATCTCTGCCCTTCATCTTGATAGTAAGCAAGTCTACAGAGATAATCCATTCTCTATTGCTCGTTTAGGGATACGTCTCCTCTGTGCTACTGTGACTGGGTCACTATTAATTTTGATGTTTGATATTAAGAAGCTTATTATTGGTTTTATATATAATCTATGTCTCCCAACCTATACTTTAGAAGTTGTAATGGAATATTTTTGTTTCTCATTATCACTCTTCTCAGATCTTGGACAATTGAGAGGCGGGATATTTACTGAAAATGCTCAGTAACTCCAACATGTCCTATGGATTTAAAAAAATATAGATTCCTTCTTTTCCTCTACTTCAGCCAGTTCCTTCTGCTAGGATTCCATATGGTTGCTTATTCATTAGCCTGGCAATCGCAAAGCTTGAATTCATTTCAGTTATTAAAAGAAAATAATAAGCATGCATTTCCTAAAATAAATGACCATAGATAAACATTTAACCCCCACCATACGTGTGCCAAACATTATTCTAAGTGATTTTGAGCAAAGAACTAAACAATGTGATTGGACTGGAAATGAACACAAAGATTAAAAACTGAATGAAGTGATAAGGGAGAAAACATGGAGAGGATAGATATTCAATAAAATACATGTATGGAGGTGCTGTAATAAAAAAAAACCTGGCTGACATTATGAGGACCAAAAGACATATATTTGATTCAGAAATAACTGGAATTAAATCCTGACTATGCTACATATTTCAACTTTGAAAGCAATCTTTCTGAACCGAAGTTTTATCAACAGTAAAATTGTGCAAAAAACTTTTAAGTCATAGGGAAGTTAGCAGATTTTTCTTAATAATGTATGTAAAATACCAACACATATTAAGGAATCAATATATGTTTTCTCTAGTTCTCTCCAAAGTTTCTTAAGGTCTCTTTAAGAAAACTGACACACAAAGAGATGGGTATAGAGTAGGAATTGGAGAAGAATAAAGTACTCTAAGTAATTACTGTTGAATAAAATAAGATAATAAGCATAAAGTGGTTATATGCAGATGCCAAGAAACTGATTGTTGGATCTGGGTGAACTAGAAAAACATACTGAATGATATAATATTTTGCCTTAAATTTATATTCCTTGTGTGTGTTTGTGTGTAATTGAATATGAATATAAAAAGGAGATGTAGACTAGTAAATAGAACACACGTTCCTAAAATATGGGACTATGGAATAATGTGGGTAAAAAACTGGATATGCTAAATAAAGCTATTGCTATGGGAGTTATATAACTCTGGGAGTAACTGAAGTGATCAATGGCAGTAGACTATAAGTTGAAGTAAGGCAGGTATTTGTTATCCTTGTATGAAACAAAGTTCATCTCACACAATGCTTGGTTGATGGTTTATTGCTATTATAAATAAAACTAATGCAGTAATGTTGAGCTTATAGAGAAGGTAAGTTGAGACTAGGAATATAAATAATTCTAAATACTTTATTTTAAAGAGCATAGCAAATATAACCTTAAAAAGGTCTGCTAAATAGTGGTAATAAATCTGAAGATATCTTCAATTTTGGCTGTGTAAATTTGCATGACAACATACAGAAACAGTAGTTGTATCTTTCAGTTCCTGTCACTCACAATAATACACATTGGTAAGCTTATTTAAATGTCTGTAACTTGAAACACAGACACATACACATATGCATATGCATGTATAAGTACGGCAAATTCATTGTAAAAAGTAACTGTCCCTGATATATTCAATTCAAAATTTAGTACGAAATGGAACGATTAATTGCTGGAGGTGGGACAAACTTGGATAGGCCAGTCTTGAAATTAAACCTGCTTATTTAAGTGTAGCATATACAAGAACACAGAAAAATCATATAAAGGCATAGAGATTCCAGGAGTGCAAGACAGTCTATCAACTGAGTTCCCCAAATGGTAGAAACAAACTGTATTTTCAAGGAATATCTTCACTATCCTAATATATAGATAAATTGTGGTCCCAGGAAAACTCTGACATGCCAACTTTCAGGAATCCAAGGAGTCATGTCTAGATGATGAACAACAAAAATTAGGGATACAGTCACATTACTTTACTTACGTGGGAGAAATGGAAAAAGCATAAGCTTGTCTAGGCGAGGCGGTTACAAGATAGTCAAGATGAGTACAGGAAGAAAGAACCGAACCATAGCAGTACCTCACTGCACCGTTTGTGCCCCTATTTATTTTATGTCACAAGTCCTGGGACTATAAAGTATAGAGAGGGCTCTGTCTGGTCAAAGCTGCCTCAGAATAGCCTAGGCTCTGCATAATTTTTTTTGGTATTGTTCTTTCATTCTTTCTACATTGTAATTTGTGCCTTATGTCACCGATCTGGATTGTCGTAAGTATGCTGGGTTAACCATTTTATGTGTAGATATCTCTATACCTTTTCATGTATAAGCTTCTCAAATTCTGCTATTTTATGTACTGGTTCCTCTGAAGATTCTTTCATTCCAAGAGAATAATAGTAATAATGATGGAGCTATCTGCTTCTGACCAAGATGGATTAACGGGATCTGGACTGACCCTCCCACCTGAAAATAACAACAACGAAAATGAACAAAATAATGAAACTATGCTTTTCAAGATCCTGGAAATCAGACAACAAAGGATAATGATCCCTGAGAAATGGGAAACAAATGAGGTGATCCCTACAAATAGCCAAGTTTATTGCCTTGAGAGAGTTTCAAGTCTGTTGCACAGGGAAGACAAACCAAAGAAAAGTGACCAACTTCTTGAGTTGAGATGGAGCTGAGAGTTGGGAGGGAACAAGAAGACTGGAATTTGTGGACAAAAATGATAGAGGAGAGACTTGCACACAGAGAGGGCCACGAGGATCTGCAGAGGTTGCCCGAGAGTATTCAGCTGAACAAGGCTATTTGGAAACAACAAAAGGAAGCCAAGGGTAGCACCACATTAACGACTGGAGTCAACAGTACCTGGGACACATACACAACACTGGTAATAATTCCTATTCCACCAATAAAATCGGGAAACCCCAGGATTCAAGGGGAAACGTGCAGAGATTACAGACCACCTTGCCTCAACAGTGGGAAAATAGCTAATCCAAGACTGAGCACTGCTCTGGACCTGCCCACTAAGTCTTAAAAGTAAGACATGAGAGGATCAAGCTTTTACCAAGTAACTTCTATATGCTCCAGAAAAAAAGCACAAGAATATTGATACAAGTACAAAAATATCCAGCATGTAAAATTCTCAGTTCCTGGCATTGAAGCAAATGTTCCAAGGCTAGCCAAAAAAAGTAGGAAAACCTTCCCCCAAATAAGGACAAAATCAAACAATATGTACCAAGAACAGACACATATGTAAACATTATAGAGAATATAAGTCTGGGTGTTTTTAGCAGTGACCACTGTTCTTCTCACCCAGCTAGACTCACACCTGAGATTTATCAGAATTCTTCCTGATTTTCCCTGGGGATTCCTGATGGAGGTTCCTGGAGAAAAAGTTTGCAAGAGGATCTTAACTTCTTAGTACATTTACAATCCTTAACAGCTACACTCTCATACCAGGTCACAGTCAAATTTAATCGATTCACTAAAAATATCTGGTTTATTCTCCTTTTTTGAATTTTTTTTCCTTTTCTAGGGAGTGTTGGCTTTTTTTTTGTTTTTTTTTGTTTTTTTGTTTTATTGAAGTATAGTTGATTTACAATGTTATGTTAGTTTCTGGTGTACAGCAAAATGATTCAGTTATACATATATATATTATTTTTTATATTCTTATACATTATGGCTTATTAGAGGATACTGACTATAGTTCACTATGCTATACAGTAGGACCTTATTGTTTATCTATTTTATATATAGTAGTTTGTTAGTCCGAAACTCCTAATTTATCTCTCCCCCACCCCTTTTCCCCTTTGGTAACCATAAGTTTGTTTTCTTTGTTGTGAGTCTGTTTCTGTTTTGTAAATAAGTTCATTTGTGTCATATTTTAGATTCCATATAAAAGTGATATCATATGGTATTTGTCTTAGTCTGACTTACTTCACTTAGTATGATCATCTCTAGGTCCATCCATGTTGCTGCAAATGGCATTATTTCATTCTTTTTTTTACAGCTGAGTAGTATTCCATTTTGCATATATACACCAGCTTCTTTACCCATTCATCTGTCCATGGACATTTAGGTTGCTTCCATGTCTTGGCTACTGTAAATAGTTCTGCTATGAACATTGGGCTGCATGTATCTTTTCGAATTAGAGTTTTCTCCAGATATATGTCTGGAAGTGGGATTGCTAGATCATATGGCAACTCCATTTTTAGTTTTCTAAAGAACTTCCATAATGTTTTCCATAGTGGCTGTACCTGTTTGCATTCCCACCAACAGTGTGGGAAGGTTCCCTTTTCTGCACTTCCTCTCTAGCATTTGTTATTCATAAACTTTTTAATGATGGCCATTCTGACTGGTGTGAGGTGATACCTCACTGCAGTTTTGATTTCCATTTCTCTAATAACTAGCAATGTTGAGCATCTTTTCATGTGCTTATTGGCACATGTTCATCTGTATGTCTTTTTTGGAGAAAGGTGTATTTAGGTCTTCTGCCCATACCTTGATTAGGTTGTTTGTATTTTTGTTATTGAGTTGTAGGAGCTGTTTGTATATTTTGGAAATTAAGCCCTTGTTGTTCACATCATTTGCAAATGTTTTCTCCCAGTCTGTAGCTTCTTTTTTCTTTTTTCTTTTTTTTTTTTTTTTTGGTTTCGTTTGCTGTGCAAAAAGCTTATAAGTTTGATTAGGTCCCATTTGCTTATTTTTGCTTTAATTTCTATTGTCTTGGGAGACTGACCTAAGAAAACATTTGTACAATTTATGTCAGAGAACGTTTTGCCTCTGTTCTCTTACAGGAGTTTTACAGTGTCATGTCTTATGTTTAAGTCTTTAAGCTACCTTGAGTATATTTTTGTGTATGGTGTGAGGGTTCTAACTTCATTGATTTACATGCAGCTGTCCAGCTTTCTCAATGCTACTTGCTGAAGAGACTGTCTTTTCTCCATTGTAAGACTCCACACAAAAACTACTAGAACTGGACTTCCCTGGTGGTGCAGTGGTTGAGAATCTGCCTGCTAATGCAGGGGACACGGGTCCGAGCCCTGGTCTGGGAGGATCCCACATGCCGCAGAGCAACTAGGCCCGTGAGCCACAACTACTGAACCTGTGCATCTGGAGCCTGTGCTCTGCAACAAGAGAGGCCACAATAGTGAGAGGCCCGCACACCACGATGAAGAGTGGCCCCTGCTTGCCACAACTAGAGAAAGCCCTTGCACAGAAACGAAGACCCAACACAGCAAAAATAAATTAATTAATTAATAAACTCCTACCCCCAACATCTTCAAAAAAAAAAAAAAACACCTACTAGAACTGATGAACAAATTCAGCAAGGTAGAAGGATACAAGATTAACATACAGGGCTTCCCTGGTGGTGCAGTGGTTGGGAGTCCGCCTGCCGATGCGGGGTGCACGGGTTCATGCCTCGGTCCGGGAGGGTCCCGCGTGCTGCGGGGTGGCTGGGCCCGCGCGTCCGGGGCCTGTGCTCTGCAACGGGAGAGGAGGCCCGCGTACTGCAAAAAAAAAAAAAAAAAAAAAAAAAAAAAAAAAGATTAACATACAGAAATCAATTGCATTTTTTAACACTAACAATGAAATATCATAAAGGGAAAGTAAAAAAATAAAATCCCTTTTAAAATAGCATCAAAAAATTAAAATGCTTAGGAATAAATCTGACGAGGTGAAAGGCTTATATGCTGAGAACTATAAAACACTGATAAAGAAAATTGACGATGATTCAAAGAAATGGAAAGATACCCAAGATAGTCTTGGATTGGAAGAATTAATATTGTTAAAATGGCCTTACTACCCAAAGCAATTTACAGATTTAATGTGATCTTTATAAAATTACCCAGGACATTTTTCACAGAACTACAACAAACAATCCTAATATTTATATGGAATCACAAAAGACCCAGAATTGCCCAAGCAATCCTGAGGAAAAAGAACAAAGCAGGAGTCATAACCCTCCCAGACTTCAGACAATACTTCAAAGCTACAGTAATCAAAGCAGCATGGTATTGGCACAAAGACAGACATATGGATCACTGGAACAGAATAGAGATCCCAGAAATAAACCCACACACATTTGGTTAATTAATCTTCAACAAAGGAAGCAAGAATATACAATGGAGAAAAGACAGTCTAGTTTATTCTTTTTACTAGTTTACATTGTGGTCTGTAGCTTCTGTCCTAGGCAAACAAATGCTAGGGTCTTCTTTCTTCCTATAGGTCCCTGTCTCTTTCTAGATTTGGGGTTAGTCATGGTGTTGACTAAGTCAATTAAGTCATTCAGGAGAAACCAAGTGTATCTTTGTACTGATCAGTGAGAGTAATTTCTTCTGTGGATTTTAGTTAGAATACTGAAATTTTAAACTGATCTGTTTCCTAGGCTGTATTTTGACTCTAAGAGACAAAAGGTATAATTATTTCCATGATGCCAACTTCAAAATTTAGAAATGTTTTATTACTCATTCAAAAATCTACAAATTAAATAAGCCATTTTCATATTTTAACCTCTCCCCCACTTCTGTTAGAACTTACTATGATTTGTTCTGTTTCAACAGATTTTCTGTAGTTCTGATATAATATTTGTTCAATATACCTTATTTACCATATCCATCTTCAAAATGTCTATATTTTCTCTTTTTAGGTAACTTTAAAGAGAGAGAAATAAAAGAAATATGTAAAAGTCAAGTCAATTATTAATATCTCTTTAAACCCTATGAAATAAGATGCAGAATAAACATTTTTTTCAGCTCAACACTGTGAAGGTGTTTTCACAATTTATTTTGTTCAATTATTAAAAAAAAAACCCTATGAATTAGATGTTATGATCATTTACCTTCCAAAAGAAGAGTGAGGCTAAAAGAGTTTTAAGGAGCTAGCTCCAAACTGCTACTGCGCCAGCAGCAAGGATAAAATTCAAACTTAGTTCTGATGTGGAAGTCTATTTCTTATGAAAACAAAATGAAGTTTATGGAAACTACACTCAACAGATAAATAGTATTTCACTCAAACACTATTTCTAGCTACTATCCTCTAACTTAATTTTTTTTAAGCCATTATTAGAAAAGCTGCATCAAAGAGAAGGCCTAATGATTGCAGTTTCAAGTCTAGAAAATTCATTGTTATGGATATAAATACGTTAGGATACAGAAATGTAGTCAGGAACATTGTGGAGGCACAATGTTACCTACTGAACTGAAAAAATATGCTATTTAGTTGTGCACATGTATAAGAAGGATAATGTCATTTATTAAAAGAAAAAACAGTTGCAAATGGCATTTTAATTTAAAATATACATACACAAAAATTCTCTTAAGTGGAAAATAATTGCAAATCCACAAATTCTTAAATTATTTATACAATTTTCCTTCTGTTAATTAGAAAAGTTGAATAATGCAACATTTTCTTGTTGAATTTCAAAGCTAAAATTACGGAAGAGGTAAGTGACCTATTTTCTGAAGTTAATAGCTATCTTGTAATTAAATTAGTTTATAACTGATATAAGCATCGTTTCAAGTACGAATAAAGAGTAAATTAAATATTCTAATAGTTCCAGCTTTTAAAAAAAGGATTTTTAAAAAATGTCATAATTGAAACAAATGGAATTCATTTGATAAAATACTGGATTAAAATGTTTAATTTTATTGTAATTTATTTTATAATTTTAATAGATAATTCATGGATATTGAAGATTATTTCTGGGACAAAAAAGGCTTAACAGACAGAATTATCTACAATTTCTGATGGCATATATACTGATTCTTTTCCTGCTTTAAATTTGGTACTGTACTTAGTTTATTTTAGTTATCTAATTCAGTTACCTAATTATCACTTGTGATTTTAAAAATTAAATTGCTTGTTGATAAAATATTTTTATTAATCATTTACATAAGTTGCATTGGCTTTTCAGAAAGTGATGCTAAATGTTAGTCAATATGATGAATTCAATCAGAAAAAGTTAAAAATTAATAATAGTTCATTGTATGGGTTATTAGGATAAGTGGTCAATTACTAGTAAACAGTAGAATTGCTGCATTCTACTGAGTTGAAATTTACTAATTTTTCCTTTTGTAGATATGTTTCACTCATAGCAGCTGGCATGAGATTCCCCTTTCATTCTCTTTTGGAAAGTGATTATAAGAATACAGGATAATTCTTACTTTCCTGTATCTACTCCCATGTAAAGAAGTGTCTGCAATATAAATGGGAGTAGTATTAGTGTAAATTCAATACCCCAAACAAGCTTTTTTTATTTTTCTATGCTAAGGTATTTGATCTTTTTCAAAAGACTTTCTAATAGAGGAAAAGAGTAGGTGGAGAGGTGGGAGTTCAATATGAAGGCATAAGGTCACCTCTAATTCATGCTTTATTTACACAGTGTTGTTTTAATTATAACTTAATTAGTAGTTTTGACCTTAGAACTTAATGCATTTAATAGTGAACAATCCACTTAAACAGTTCAGAGTCTGAATTCCTTATTATAAAAGATGGCCATAAAGAGTTACTGTGAGTCTCAAGATACTGACTGGAAATACCTACTAGTATACAATGTTCTTTGTAAATATAAGACATAATTATTATTTTTCTTGATTGTTTTCCCCCTGTTGGAGTCTCTGTTCAAGATACTAATTTGAGTATCGTAATAACTTTATTCCTTCATGTACTAAGGTCCATAGAAATCTCAACCTATACCTCTGTTAAACACAGAAATGATTTCGTTCTCAAATAATACAAGTGAAATTTCTTCTCTACTCAGAACAGCTTTGGTATGATTGGAAATGTTTATGATACATATGGCACATACTATCTCTCAAGAGTTCAAAGTGAATGTTCTTGGGTGAGCACTGAGCTTTTTTATTAGCAGATGAATTGACAAAGAGGAAAAACACAATTGACAGAAACTATAGCAAGAATCAGAGAAACTTATTTCTAAATATAGCTCTTAACTTATCACACTGCATGATATAGTTAAGTTTGTAACTTAGAGTTAGTTTCTTTATCTGTCCAGTAAATATTAGGGTATCTATTTTACAGTTTTTGAAGGAATATAATATGAAATTATACACACACATCTATGTTAAAATGATGTACTAAGTAACACAGGTTTTTCCTTTGTTTTACTTTGTTTTAAACTGGAGAGTATTTTTAAGAGTAAAGTTTCTTTTTTAAACCATTTTATGATGTATGATTGACATATGATAAGCTGTGGTACTTAATGTCTACAATTGATGAGTTTGGAGATAAGTATACACCCATGAAACCATCACCACAATGTATGCCATAAACATATCCATTACCTCCAAAAGTTTCCTCCTGCCTTGTCTATTTATTATTAGTTTTCTCATAAAAACACTTAACATAAGATTCACCTTCCTAACAATGTTTTAAGTATACAATACCATATTGTTAACCACAGACACTATGCTGTACAGTAGATTTCTAGGACCTAGTTATCTTGGGCAACTGAAACTTTGTACCATTTTTCTAATACCTCCTTATTTCCCTCTCCCTCCAGTCCCTGGAAACCACCATTCCACATTCTGCTTCTATGAATCTGAATAGTTTAGATTTCTCATACAAGTGGTATCATGCAGTATTTGCCCTTCTGTGTCTGGCTTATTCACATAGCATAATGTCCTCCAGACTCATCTATGTTGTTGCAAATGGCAGAATTTCCACCTTTTTTTTAAAGGTTGAATAATATTTAATTGTATATACCATAATTTTTTTACCCATTTATTGGTTAATGGAGATTTAGGTTACATCCATGTCTTTGGCTATTGTGAATAATGCTGTGATGAACATGGGAGTGCAGATATCTCTTTGAGATCCTAATTTTATTTTATTTTTATTTATACCATAAATGGAACTGCTAGATTATGAGATAGTATTACTTTTAATTTTTTTGAGGAGTAACCATACTGTTTAGTTCTTGCATCAATTTACATTCCAACCAACAGTGCAGAAGGATTACCTTTATTCCACATCTTTGTTTTTTTAATAACAGCCATACTAACAATTGTGAGGTTTTGAGTAGAAGTGGTTTTATTTGGTAGATGATCCCAGGACACAAAATAGGGAAGCAGGAGTCAGAAAAGATGGAAGGCTGTCAGATAAAGGCATATTTTCAAGTAAGTTACTACTGTAGGAAATCTGAGTTTATTCCTACTGGGGCAGTTTGGAAGCCAGTGTAGTATACACGCCTCATTGTAATGCCACTTAGAGGCAAAAGATCTGGGGTGTTTTTGTGCTGTCCATCCTTGACTGACGGCCCTTCTGGAAGGGACTTTACATTGCTGACACTTCTGTTGTGCAGTGTTCACAGGGAGAGCAGATCTGAGGGATCAGAGAGCCTTCAGACATACAGATCCAAGTTCTGGCACTCGGAGGTCTGGGATACATGCACAGCAATGGGAAAAGTGAGGGGATGGGACATTGGTTGTGTCTGTTGTTGACCCATTCACAGTTCAGATGTATACCACTTTAGAACCATAGAAACTGTGAATGTTTCTTGAAGGTAGTGAGCAGTCACAACAATATCTGAAGAAAAGACAAGAGAGCTGGTGTGTCAAGCTAGGTGTAGTAGTTAACGCTGAGGAAATAATTAATATTCATCACTTTTCTCCTCTGTCAAATATTTTGATGCTCTTCATTCTGGATAGGAATATTTGCTGATCTGTATTTCTTACCATGTGAAGTATCCCAAATCTATGTTCCCAAAGGGATCTGAACCCCTATCATGCCGTTTCTAGGCATGGTTGGTGCAATTGCCCAATCATGGTTATGATCATGGAAACAATAAATGGATTCAGAGTACATTTCAAGTCCTAGACATAGTATTTCTGTCATCTCATCCTGTAGTAAGAACTACCATCCCATGATGATCAGTATTAATGAGACTGAACATTTTAGTGGCCCCTTTCTTTGTCTACTGGTCTACTGGAATGAAGAACTCAAATGATCGAGTGGCAGCCTCAGCTTTTGTTTTAGTGGAATCTTTCTTCTGCCTATTACTAGAATTATTCCTCCACAGAAACCTGGACCTCTAGTCCAGCAGAGACTACAACTGTGAAAATAGGAAGCAGAAATTCCCCAAGTGGGTACTTCTACTACCCTCTGGTTCAGAGATACATGTATTCTATCTAAAGCAACACAGCACCATATGATAGCCATTGGCTCAAAAAGTCTTGAAATCCTTCAGGGTTTCAGACCCAAGCTGATACTTTACAATGCCTTAAGTCCAATCCAATATTCTACTAGTCTGGTGACTTCTGTATGATGTGGTACATGGTAGGACAAGGGAATATCAAGATCACATGCTCACTCATCATAATGTGGGTCTACCTTGTACCAACAGGCTAGCCAAGGTATGTCATTTTCATGTCAATGGGAAAGACACAAGAGAAAAAGAAGAAACACATGAGGTCTCTGTAGCCCTAGGCTTCACACCACCACAATGTCATTTCTGGCTCATGCAACTGGCTAAAGTGAAAAGTCAAACAGTGAGGAAATAAAACAGGCCACAATTAAGGCAATGATAAGTATGTGGATTCATGTAGGGGTGAACAGCTTGGGGTAGTCCTTCAATTTATCACATTAACTGACTTAAAAAAAACAGTATCATATATGTATATATTTTTAGTTCAAAAAATTAAAGATAATGTATGAACTCCCTCATATGAATATTTTACATACTTCATCTCAATATTTTACCTGAGATACATTTTAAATAGAGCTTCTCACTCTGTCAACAATACTTTATAAATTAGTGTAGTAAATTAGTATGTTTGACCCATTTATGGTTAGTTAAAAACATGGGAAGTAAAAAGCAGAAATATGTAATTGGGTTCAAGATACACACCTCATTTATAAAAGAAAAATTTTAAACTCTTAAAAGCAATGCAAAATTACTAAAGTTGGCTTAAAAGTATCTAAATGTTGACAAAAAGTAAAATGAAAAGAAAATGAGATGGATTAACTCATTTTAACCAAACTGAGAAGTCTGGTTTAGAGAAATGCATTTTTAAAAGACAACAAGAATCGAATGAAGAAAAGAATAAAGAAAAGAAAAATCAGTCAAATTTTAGGTAGTGAGAAACAACTGATGCTTGAATAGAAACAAGCAGATTAATTCTCCTAAACTGAATGCCTATGCTCAAGCTAAAATTAAAATAAGTTTGGTTAAATATGGTTCTACCAGCTTAAGAAGAATAAAAATAGGAATACTTAGATATTTTGATATATACTCACAATAATGCTCTTTCCTTTTGTATTTTGTTGGTTATTTGAAAGTATCTTCATTTTGGAGTTTGCACATACTTTTTCTAAGTGTTTACCAGACCTAGGTGTTCCACAAGATTTAGTGAATAATCAAGGATTCGTTTGAAATCAATAGCAGGTAGCAGCTTCACAACCAGTAGCAAATGAACAAAGAGCATAAATTGGACATATAGAGATGATGGTAAGGCAAATTTAGGGAATCCATAGATAAACAGAAGTAGGAATAGAGTTTTACCTAATAAAGATTCATAAAAACTCAAATGAACTGAAGAAAATTTATGGGTTAAGGTCTTATTATAAGAAGCGACATAAATCAAAAGAATATGAGTCATCTTAGATATTATTGTTGCTCATAGAAAAAGAACAGAATACCCTTAAATAATGACAAGATATTGAAGAAGAAATTTAAGACATTAAAAAATTTCATTCAAACTCATTTATCCCATAATGTTATTATCAACATAATATTACCTAAGTTGACAACTGATATGGAAAAGTTAGGCATAATTCCAACAATTAATTCAAGAAATATTTCCCCCATGTTATCTGAGAAATGGTTGAAAATGCATTTGCTTGTATAGACATAGAATAAATATGATTTAACTGACATAATATGACCTAAATATTTCTAATAATATCTGTCTTTTTCTTTCAAAAAATAATTTATGCACTCAATAAATCTACTCGACAATGTCTCAAAGTGCAAGAAGTTTCTGAGACAAAAGATAATATAAAAGGAAATTATGTTCTGTTACCAAAAAAGGAACTGATTATGTGATCCTCAAATGAATAAGACATAAGACTGTATCATAAAGATACAGAATTAAGATTCTGTCTAGAGTGACTGTAAAAAATTACAAAACACCATAGTACATATGGTAGTTTATCTTTAATAAGAAGTCCAGAAAATAGCTAATTACTTTGTTGGGAACCCCCTTACAAGATTTACAGGAGGAAAATTTTAATTATTTAGTCTCATGCTATTATGCTATTTGATGACACATCATTATCAAATAGACACTTTGTTTTCATCAGAAATCATCCATCATTGTCAAACCCAAGCTTTGATCAATACATTTATACTTTATTACTTAGATGTTAATTTACATTATTTCTCAATTTTCCCTGAGTAATCATTTAAAAGCCTGGCCAAAAACCACGAAGGATTATTTTTAAACTATCTGAACAGCAACCATAATTTAGAACAAGTGAGTTGCAGCAGCAATTCTTGCCTCTAGAAACTAGGCTCCAAAATGACCCCATATGTCATCGAATGAATTGCATAAAGATATGAGCTCAAAATAAGTTGCTCTTAACCTTGAATGTGTGAACAAGTTTGCATATCCATAATTGTCAATATGGCACCCTTCAGGATACACTGGTTTCTCTGGGCACAGAGCCAATCAGTCTTACGTTCAGTTATATGTGAGCCAGCTCGACTTCTGACAGGTGCATTGTGGTGGTGAACTGCCCTCATCTACACTCTTTAACTCTCCAGTGACTTTTTGTTCTTTGATGCTTCCTAGGGAACAGGTCATGATAGAGATGAGTAAAGCATAACGTGTACCTTACAGTGATGAGGGCACCAGTAATGTCCAAAGATAATATTCAAAAAAACAATATGACAATTCTGCAGGCCTCTTGTACATGCTCACTCATTGGAAAAGCCATTCCCTGATTATCTCTTTAAACAGATGTAACTAGGTAGTTAACCTAAAATACCCAACGACCTTAGAGTATAGTAACGGATATGGACTTCATGCTAGATCAAGGCTGTCATGTAGATGCATCCATTCCTAAAAATTTCCTTTAAATTTTAAGACCTTCAGAAAAGTAATTAGATAAGCTCCTTTCAAAATTAAGTATTATTGTCAAAAGCCCTATACCTATTGAACATCTAAATTCAACAGGTTTATTTAAAGTTGTTCCAGGAAAAGTGCCCTGATATGTATTTTGTCTAATGGGAGGATTCCTTTTCAACTCTAGATATAATGAAAATGAATGTTCCCTTTAAGAAAATTACAATATTAAAATGTTAGCGATACATTCTCTTGATGATGTTATAGAGGAACATACACTCCTATACTGCTGGTAGAAATACACAGTTGCACAACATATATAAAAAGGAATTTGGTAATATCTAAAAATATAGTTACTGATTTATCTCTTTATACAGAAATCCCTTCTTTAGGAATCTCTTCCAAAGATACCCTAGAAATACTAAAATGTGACATGCACAAGGTGATTTACTGTTGTCCTATTTGTCAAAACAAAAAAAGAAAAATGGAAGTAATCAAAATGTCCATTTATAAGGGACTTGTTGAATAAACTATGATACATCCATGGAAGGGAGTACTATATATCTCTTAAAAAATGAGGAAAATCTTTATAGATGATTATAGATTAATCTCTAAAAATCTTTTCATCTTTTTTGTAAAATGAAGTGATCACTATACTACCTTTTATTTATGAATGGGGTAAAAGGTATATATAAAAGAAGTTAGATATATATGCATCTATACATATATATATATATACACACAACAGATGCTTATATTTTAAAAATGTAAGTAGAAACAAAAAACTAATGAAAATTATCACATACAGCATGGAAGAAGAGAGACATAAGGAGGAAGAAATTTAATGTATACTTCTCCGAATATATCTTGTTTTACAGATTGGAATTTAGAGCCTTCTAACTATTTTGCATACTTATAAAATAAAATATAAATTAATAACCCCTTTAAGTGGAAAGCAAAATAAAACTGAACTAAATTATGTATCAATTTGATGGCTTAACCATGCAATATTTTTTTTAATGACCTTATAACAGTAATCTTAAGGTCATCCTTGCTGGGATATATCAGAATTAAAAAGAACTGAAAAGAAATCTCAAACAGTATTTAGTGACCATGTTCATAGTAAAAATATTGGCATTATTACTTTGAAGATTTGCATGTAGACAGATATGTTAGATAAATACATTGATGATAAGTAGAAAATAAGTAACTGTATTAATATCTTTGGAAAATACAATTTTGAGAACAAAGATAAAAAAATTTAAAGATAAAGAATTTTAGTAAAAACTTCATATTTTCAGATTTTAATTGCAACCAGAATATAAACTCTTGGGGTGTTTATTTTCTCTCTTAAAATATGTATTTTCTGGCTGTTAAGCTGAAAAGGCCTAGAAGCAATGGCCAAACTGGCCAAACCAGATATAAAGAACCAAGACTGTGGTATCTAAATAGCACTACATAGTAAAGTAAGCCAAGACCTCTTGCAGAAATGGTAGATTCTGCTCTGTGATAAGAACTATATAATGTAAGCCTGGAACTATTTCTCATACCAAAAAGCAGCACAAAGAAACTATTTGAGTCCTGTTGGAAGGTCATGGGTGTCAAATAAAGTGTTTCTACCAGTTGAAGACAGCTTGATTTAAACATCAAGAACTATAATGAATGCAATGAACTCTTCAAACATGTTAAATATCCATGAGTTCATAATAATTTTAAAAATTTCATTCATCACTCCTCTCGAGGTTGCTAGGGCATTAAGTCATTGTTCTGGAAACTTATAAATACATAACAGAAAAGAATCAAGCATTTACTCTTCCTTTCGTGTACCAGTGTATTTAAGGGTAATCAAATAGTTGATGAGTACATTTTTTTATGGAAGAATCACACCTAATATATCCAGAAAAAAATGGTAACATTGAAACAACACAACTTTGCATCCCTTAATGAAGTAATGGGTCTTGCCAATGATGTTAAAAGGCTGCTAAAACATTAAATCAAAAATTGATGAAGAATTTTATAGCAGAGAGATCAAAAAATGAGAGTTGACCATATACTCTGAACCTCATAAGACATTCTTGACCAAAAAAAAAAACAAACTAAAATTGAATCTAATCAAACCCTTTGATCTAATCAATTTATGTAAAATATACAGAATACAGAATTATGTTAAATGATACCATAGTGATACAGATAATTAAACCCAAAATGTGGAAAATTATTTAAGGCAAAAGAAATAAGAAATAAAAGGCAAGACAAAAAATGAAGACATTTTATGGATTAAAAGAGACCAGGAGATATACAAAGTAAATAAAAGAGGAAGTTCTTTTTGATGCTGATATGAAAGAACCAATTATCAAAAAAGACATTTATGAGACAAATGGAGACATAATCATGAAGGGATATTAGATGATATTAGGAAGTATTTTCCTTTTTTAGGTATAATAATGGATTCAGGTTATGTA
Source organism: Lipotes vexillifer (assembly GCF_000442215.2). Classification (NCBI taxonomy): domain Eukaryota; kingdom Metazoa; phylum Chordata; class Mammalia; order Artiodactyla; family Lipotidae; genus Lipotes; species Lipotes vexillifer. The sequence goes on from NW_006792653.1 coordinate 1,719,054, forward strand.
ATTTTATGTAATTTTTTTAAAAGTATTTCTTAGGCATGCTTTTTTAAGGGTAAACTTTTATTCTGTCTGTGTATACTTTAAAACAATCTCCACTTTAGTGGGTGAGGGAAAGCTGGGTGACATACCACACCTTCCCATTTCCACACCCACTGAATGTGGATGAAGGGAGTCAGGAGACTCAGACACTTCATCAAACTAATGAATAAAGTGCTTAAGTTGAAAAAGCTGACATTATTGAGCATCAAAGAATGTAATCAGTTTATTTTTATTATGTTATTTTTCTGATATTCAACTAATCTATGATCATTGGAGAGAAGCAAAGGTTTTTCTGGAAATTCATTGACGGTGGATTGTTTACATAAAGTCTGGGATTTGACCAAGTACACAAGCCAAGATTATGAACTTTCTTAGACTTAGTAATAAGGCCAAGAAGTATGAAAAAATAGAACTCATACAGCACAGGATGAGGTGATATGCAAAACTCATGAACTCAAATAAAACAAAATAAAATTGGGTCATAAGAACATTGCCTTACAGTGGCTATAGGTCTTCCCCTGTTTTTTAGTAAAGAAAACATGGGCTGTGAAATCAGTTTCCATTTCACTCTATATATTCTTTATATTTTTATACAGTTCACATTTTATTACACATGCTATGCAATGCACTTATTTATTAGTTCTGTCATTGTGAACAAATTGTATTTTCTTAAAAATTTCTCAAAGAACACCAAACTAGTGCTATGTAAACTGCATCTGTGCAAATGTGCTCTCCAATTTCTGGTAGGAGAGGCTGCAACATGAGGAGCTAGATATCTTAAACATTCTTACATGAAGACAGCAGTGACACTACATTTCAGAGTACAGTGCTAGCCAACAAATTTGCTCTCATTTAACCACGAAGTACTCAGATTCTTTCAAAAGTATACACTTACACTTCAGAAAAATGTTTAATGGTTTGGATTTATTTTCTGAACAAAATCTAACACTGTTAGAGGTTAATTTTGAGCCAGGATTTATTTTTTTTAATTTAATTACCCCCAAGTATTGTCACAACTTACAAATATGCTAGTGACTAAAAGATTAAACTCACATTCTTACCTCTAACCTCTGATAGTCACAAACACTAAGACTTTACAAGAGGTAATTTCAAAGTTAAAAAGACATTTCCCCATGCTAAATTAGGAATAAGCTCTGGAAAGAATTAAATTAATTCTACAGAGAAAAGGGGAGGATTTTATTATTTGTGCTAAATTTTGCCTTTAGAAAAAATAAAATAGGTAAATTAATAAATGAGCTTGTATTACTTAGCCATAAGAAAGAATGAAATAATGCCATTTGCAGCAACATGGATGCAACTAGAGATTATCATACTAAGTGAAGTCAGAAAGAAAAAGACAAATACCATATGATATCACATATATGTGGAAGCTAAAATATGACACAAATGAACCTCTCTATAAAACAGAAAAAGAATCATTTACATAGAGAACAGACTGATGGTTGCTAAGGAGGAGGGGGTTGGGGGAAGGATGGAATGGGAGGTTGGGGTTAGCAGATGTAAGCTTTTATATATATAATGTATAAGTAAAGGTCCTACTATATGGCACAGAGAATGATGTTGAATATCCTATGATAAACCATAATGGAAAAAATATTATAAAAAGAATGTATGTATGTATAACTGAATCACTTAGCTGTACAGCAGTAATTAACACAACATTGTAAATCAATTATACTTCAATATAAATATATACATACATACATACATACATGAGTTTGGATTCAAGTTGCCTAGCCACACAATACATTGTTTGGTTACAGATATTAATTTTCTTTTTGATAATTTGTGGAAACATTTAAAAAATACCAAAAAGACCATGAACCAGAAAAATAATTTAAAGAAATCAATTTAAGAATTCTTAAAAATGTATAGATACTATTATAAATAACAAATGCTTAAAATAATAATAAATTGCCAGGCAAAATTTTGTGAAAATGTTCAAAATCTGTCAAAACTCTTAAACATCCATATGTATTGTAACAAATTTTAAAAATAGTTTATAGAGATAAATTTTGGGTCAGTGTGTAAATTCAGTATATTGGGAAATGAGCCATTTAGAGAACTTATAACTTATTATACTGATTTTTAAAGACATTTTTTTAGAGCAGTTTTAAGTTCACAGCAAAATTGAAAGGTATGTAGAGATTTCCCATAAACCCCCTCTTCCCACACATGCAGTTTCCTCCATTATACACATCCTCACCACAATGGTACGTTTGTTAAAATTGATGAACCTACATTGACACATCACAGCCACCCAAACTCCACAGTTTACAGTGGAGTTCACTTTTGGTGTTATACACTGCATGGATTTGGACAAGTGTATAATGACAAGTACCCACCATTATACTATCATGCAGAGTAGTTTTACCACCCTAACCATTTATACTGATTTTTAATTAATTTGCTGAATTTTATTTTCATTCATATTGACCTAGCACCCTGGCACATTCCCTGACAAGAAGAAACTATTTCAACAGGGTCTCCTCTGATTTCCTCACAGCTGTTCTTAGATTTTTCACAGTATAGATGCTTAAAACATAGTTAATACCTTAATAAATAAATGAATAATATGACAAAGAAAAGTATTTAACTGACTGACATTTTATGACCAAAAGTGAATGTAATTATTACACCAAAGGAGACAAGAAAGTTTTAAATTAGTCCCAGGTGTGAGAGGAAGAAGCAACAATAGAAGCCTAAAGAAATACTGCAGAAACATTTTCAATCTTTTTTAATTCCAATTAGAGTTATCATTCTGGGTTGCTTAAGTATCATTTTAAGTATAAAATGACATGTTATAAATCAGACTTCTGAGGAAAATGGAGAGAAAAATATCTTACATGTGACAGCTGCTCAACATTTGAAGATATCAATTATATTTGTCCCTCGGGCTTTCACAAGCTAAACATTCCACGTTCCCTCAGGTGTTTCATGTGTCACATTTTCACTTGACTCCATATCCTCACATTATTCTCTATCTTTCTAAAAACATGACTCTCAGAGCTGGACATATTTCAAATGAGAACTGATCAGCATGTTTGGAACATCACTTTTCTATTTAACTGTTTATTTTAATGTATCTTGTTGTTCATTTGTTTTGTGACACTCCCTCCCTAACTCCTTAATAGTCATAGTGACTTACACTGAATTTATGACAAACTGAATTCTACAGTTTTTCACAGGAGTTGTTCTCAAAGATGTACTAATCTGCATTTATGAAAAACATTTTAATAAAAAATATAAATTTCATGTATTACAAAAAAAGGTATTACTATACTAAGAATAACCCTCACACCAAAAATATTAGATTCATGCAGGCTACACAGGGATGTTCCCACATAAAAAGAACCCTTCAAGATCACAGTAGATAACTGGTTTTCCTAAATTCACAGTCAGAGAAATTTAAGTAAAATGAAGAAGCAGAGGAACCACCCCCAATTAAAGAACAAGAAAACTCCCCTGAAAGAACAAACAATGAAACAGACCTCTCCTGTCTACCAGAATCCGAGATCAAAAAGAAGGTAATAAAAATACTGAAGGAAGTACGAAAGGCTATCAATAGAAATGCAGATTACTGTAACAAGGAACAAGAAAATATAAAAAGGAGCCACTTAAAATTAGAAAACTAATTTGCCGAGATGAAAGTCAAGCTAAAAGCAATAAATAAGTTAAATAATGCAGAAGAAGGAATGAGTGATGTGGAAGACAGAATAATGGAAATCACCCAATTAGAACAGCAGACAAATGAAAAGACAAATTAAAAAAAGAAAGAAAGAAAGGAGTAAGAGAGACCTATGGGATCTTATACATCGAGGCAACCTAAGCATAACAGAGATCCCAGAAGAAGAAGAAAGAGAAAAGAGGGCTGAAAATTTATTTGAAGAAATTATGGCTGAAAACTTCCCAAACCTAAAGAAGTAAATAGATATCCAGGTACAGTTAGAACATAGGGTCCCAAACAAGATGAACCCAAACAGACCTTCACCAAGACATATTATAATTAAAATGGTAAAAGTTAAAGATAAAGAGAGGATTCTAAAAGCACCAAGAAAAAAATCAAAGAGTTAGTTACAAAGGAACCCCCATTAGGTTATCAGCTGATTTCTCTACAGAAATGTTGAAGGCCAGAAGGGAGTGGCAAGATATATTCAAAGTCCTGAAAGTGAAAAACCTGAAACCTAGGATACTCTACAAAGCAAGATCATCATTTAGAAAAGGAGGAGAGATAAAGAATTTCTCAGACAAGCAAAAACTAAAAGAATGGAGCAATACTAAACCAATCCTAAAAGAAATATTGAAAGGTCTTCTCTAAATAGAAAAGAAGCAAGAATCTATAGGAGAGAGAAAATCACAATTGGAAAAGTGATGATAACTACAATCAACAGCAAAAGGATAAATATGAAGATATAAAAGAGGACATCAAAATCATAAAATGTGGGGGAGGGGTGTAAGAAAATATAGATTTTTTTTTTTAAGAATGTGTTTCAGCCTATATGACTATCAGTCTAAAACAAGTAGATAGAGTAATAGATTAACATACTTAAAAAATAATATATTCCCTACAAAAGACCCACTTAAGGGTAAAGGACCCACATAGATCGAAAATTAGGGGATGGAAAAAGATATTTCATGCAAATGAAAATGACAAGAAAGTAGGGGTAGCAAGACTCATATCAAACAAAATAGACTTTAAAACAATGGCCATGGGATTTACCTGGTCGTCCAGTGGTTAAGAATCCAACTTCCAATGCAGGGGATGCAGGTTCAATCCCTGGTCAGGAAACTAAGATCCTACATTCTACGGGGCAATTAAACCTGTGCACCATAACTACTGAGCCCACTCACTCTACAGACCATGTGCCACAACTAGGGAGCCCGTGAGCTGCAACTACTGAGCCCATGCATTCCGCATGCCACAACTACTGAGCTTGAGTGCTGTGGAGCTTGCACGCCACAACTAGAGAGAAGCCCGTGCGCTGCAACTAGAGGAGCCTGTAATCTGCAACGAAGAGCTTGTGAGCCACAATGCAAGATCCCACATGCCGCAAAGATCCCACATGCCGCGACTAAGACCTGACACAGCCAAATAAATAAATAAATGTAAAAAAAAAAAGGCTGTAAATAAAGAAAAAGGAGACCACTGTATAATAATAAAAAGATCAGTATGAGAAGAGGATATTATACTCGTTAACATATATGCACCCAAGATAAAACAAAAAAAATACTAACAGACATAGAGGGAGAAACTGATGGGCATACAATAATAGCAGGAGATTGTAACACCTCTCTGACAATAACGGACAGATCTTCTAGACAGAAAATAAATATGGCAACAGAGATCTTAAATAACACAATAGAACAATTAGACTTAATTGATATTTTCAAGACATTGCATCCAAAAAAACCAGAATACACATTCTTTTCAAGTGCATATGGAATATTCTCTAGGATAGACCACATGCTAGGACACAAAACAAACCTCAAGAAATTTAAGAGAATAGATATTATTTCAAGCATCTTTTCTGACCATGATGGCATAAAACTAGAAGTCAACCACAAAAAGAGAAACGAGGAAAAAAAAAAAAAGACTGTACAGAGACTAAACATGCTACTAAAAAACCAATGAGTCAACAATAAAATCAAAGAGGAAATTAAAAAATACCTTGGGACAAATAACAATGAAAACACAACCATACAAAATCTATGGGATGCAACAAAAGCAGTCCTAAGAGAAAACTTCATAGCAATACAGGCCTTCCTCAAAAAAAAAAAGAAAGAAAAATCACAAATAAACAACCTAACCCACTACCTAAAAGAATTTGAAAAAGAGGAACAAACAAACCTGAAGTCAGCAGAAGGAACGAAATAATAAAGATCAAAGGTGAAATAAATAATATAGAGGTTTAGGGCTTCCCTGGTGGTGCAGTGGTTGAGAGTCTGCCTGCTGATGCAGGGGACATGGGTTCATGCCCGGGTCTGGGAAGATCCCACATGCCGTGGAGCGGCTGGGCCCGTGAGCCATGGCCGCTGGGCCTGCGCGTCCGGAGCCTGTGCTTCACAACGGGAGAGGCCACAACAGTGAGAGGCCCGTGTACCGCAAAAAAAAAAAAAAAAAAAAAAAACCACACACACATACACAAAAAATAATATAGAGATTTAAAAAATAGAAAAAAATCAATAAAACCAAGAGCTGGTTTTTTAAAAGGGTAAGCAAAATCAATAAACCTCTGGCCAGGATCACCAAGAAGAAAAGAGTGAGGACCCAAATAAACAAAAAAAGTAAATAAAAGAGGAGAAAAACAACAGATACTGCAGAAATGCAAAAAACAAACAAACAAACAAAAAAACCCCTGTAACTATGAACAATTATAAGCCAACAAATTGGACATCCTAGAGGAAATGGACAAGTTTCTAGAAACATACATTCCACCAAAACTGAACCAGGAAGAAACATAATTTGAACAGACCTATCACCAGATGTCAAACAGAATGTGTAAAAAAACAAAAACGACCTGCAAACAAAAGTCCAGGACTGGATGGCTTCACTGGGGAATTCTACCAAATATACAAAGAAGAATTTATACCAATCCTTCTCAAACTTTTCCAAATGATCGAACAGGTGGGAACACTCCCAAAGTCATTCAATGAAGCCACCATCACTCTGATACAGAAACCAGATAAAGACACCACCCAAAAAGAAAATTACATGCCAATATAGATTCAAATATTCTCAACAAAATATTAGAAAACCAAATCCAACAACACATAAAAAATATCATACACCACAATCAAGCTGGATTCATCCCAGGGTCACAAGGATGGTTCAACATACACAAATCAATCAATGTGATACACCACATCAAGCAAAGAAAGGACAAAAACCACATGATCATCTAAATAGATGCAGAAAAAGCATTAAATAAAATTCAATATCCACTCATGATTAAAAAAAACTCTTATCAAAGTGGGTATAGACGGAACATCAAAATAATAAAAGCTATTTATGACAAACCCACAGGTAACATAATACTCAATGGTGAAAACCTGAAAGCCTTCCCACTAAAATCTGGAACAGGACAAGGATGCTCACTCTCACCACTTCTATTCAACATAGTATTGGAAGTCCTAGCCTCACAATCAGACAAGAAAAAAAATAAAAGGTGTCCAAATTGGAAGGGAAGAGGTAAAATTGTCATTATATGCACATGACATGATACTATATACAGAAAACCCTAAAGATTCCACACAAATCTACTAGAACTAATAAATGAATTCAGCAAGGTAGCAGGATACAAGATGAACATACAGAAATCAGTTGTATTTCTTTACCCTAACAATGAAATATGAGAAAGGGAATGTAAAAAAAAAAAAAATTCTCTTTTAAAATCACATCAAAAAAATTAAAATACTTAGGAATAAACCTGACTAAGGAGGTGAAAGACTCACATGCTGACAATTATAAAACATTGATAAAGGAAACTGAAGATGATCCAAAGAAATGGAAAGATATCCCATGCTCCTGGATTGGAAGAATTTATATTGTTAAAATGGCCATACTATCCAAAGCAATCTACAGATTTTAATACAATCCTTATCAAATAACCCATGACATTTTTCACAGAACTAGAACAAATAATCCTAAAATTTATATGGAATCACAAAAGACCCAGAATTGCCCAAACAATCCTGAGGAAAAAGAATGAAGCTGGAGGTATAACCCTCCCACACTTCAGAAAATACTACAAAGTTACAGTTATTCAAATGTGTGGTATTGGCACAAAAACAGACATATGGGTCAAAGGAACAGAATAAGAGCCCAGAAATAAGCCAACACACCTTTGGTCAGTTTATCCTGGACAAAGGAGGCAAGAATATACAATGGAGAAAAGACAGTCTCTTCAGCAGCAGTGTTGGGAAAGCTGGACAGCTCCATGTAAATCGATGAATTTAGAACAAATCCCCACATCATACACAAAAATAAACTTAAAATGGCTTAAAGACATAAATAAAAGACAGAACAGCATTAAGTCTCCTAGAAGAGAACATAGGTAAAATATTCCCCGACATAAATCGCACCAATGTTTTCTTAGGTCAGTCTCCCAAAGCAATAGAAATAAAAGCAAAAACAAATAAATGGGACCTAATAAAAATTATAAGCTTTTGCACAGCAAAGGAAACCATAAATACAAAATGAAATGACAACCTATGGAATGCGAGAAAATATTTGCAAATGATGTGAATGTTAAGGCCTTAATTTCCAAAATATACAAACAGCTTATATAACTCAATAACAAAAAAACACAAACAACCCAATCAAGATATTGGCAGAGGACCTAAATACATATTTCTCCAAAGAAGACATATAAATGAATATGTGCCAATAGGCACATGAAAAGATGCTCAACATCGCTAACTATCAAAGAAATGCAAATCAAAGCTACTATGAGGTGTCACCTCGCACTGGTCAGAATGGCCATCATTAAAAAGTCCACAAACAATAAATGCTGAAGAGGGTGTGGAGAAAAGGGAACTTTCCTACAATACTGGTGGGAATGTAAACTGGTGCAGCCACGACAAAAAACAATATGGATGTTCCCTAAAATACTAAAAATAGAGTTGCCATATGATCCCACAATCCCACTCCTAGGCATATCTCTGGAGAAAACTATAATTCAAAAAGATGCATGCACCCCAATGTTCACAGCAGTACTATTTACAATAGTCAAGACATGGAAGCAACTAAATTTCCTTCACCAGATGAATGAACAAAGGATATATGGTATATATATATACACACACACATACACACACATATACATACAATGAAATACTACTCAGCCGTAAAAAAGAATGAAATAATGCCATTTGCAGCAACATGGATGGACCTAGAGATTATCATACTAAGTGAAGTCAGACAGAGAAAGACAAATATCATATGATATCACTTATACGTGGAATCTAAAATAGGATACATATGGACTTATTTACAAAACAGAAGTAAACTCACAGACATAGAAAAAAAAAAACTTATGGTTACCAAAGAAGAAAGGTGATGGGGAGGGATAAATTAGGAGTTTGGAATTAGCATATACATACTACTATGTACAAAATATATAAACAAGGTCCTATTGTATAGCACAGGGAAATATATTCAATATCTTGTAATAACCTATAATGAAAAAGAATATGAAAAAAGAATATACATATAACTGAATCATTTTGCTGTACACCAAAAACTAACACAACATTGTGAATCAACAATACTTCAATAAAATAATAAATAAGTTATTTATTAAATATCTATTGAATACCTGATATACTACCAGTACTATGTTAGGCACTAGAGAGATAGGGACAAATAGATTAATACTCTGTCTTTTTATTAATTGCTTCATATTAGATGAAGCAGAGAAAAAGAAAAGAATTTTAAAGAAATACATTTCAAAAATAAATCACAAATGCTCATAAGCAAGCAATATTCTGAGAGAAATATAGAAGGTAAGACACCCAATTTCAATATGATGATTAGGGAAGGCTTAGGAGGAGGTAACATTTAATTTAAAATATAAAACATGACAGGAATCTACCTGTGAGATTGTGGCAGAATAAAAATGTCCACAAATTCATTGCCACTTTTCATATCAAGAAGTGGAATTTATGTTTCCTTGTCTTAAATTTGGGGGACTCAGACTTCCTTGAAAAATAAATTATGCTGGAATTGAATCTGCCAGTTTCCACACTCTAGCTTTAAAAGATCACCTTCTCCTTCTGACTCTTTGAACACTCTTGGAGTCCTGAGGAGCCATGGCAAAATACCTTGCTAGTGGAGAAGTCCTAAAGTTACATGAAGAGGAAGAATGGGCCAGCTGAGGCCAGCCCTTTCCCCACTAAGGCACCAGGGTTGTGAACAAAGCCATCTTGAGGTCTGCAGACTAGATCAGCCACCAACCATATGCCATTGAGCAACCACATTCCATTCAATGTGGAGCAGAAGGATTGGCCAGCTGAGTGAGTCCTGCCTGAATTCCTGATCCACGCTATTGTGAGATTTAATAAATTATTACTGTTTTAAGCCACTAAATTTTGGGGTATGCAGTAAGAGATATATATCTCTTGAATATATATATTCTATATATATTGAATATATATTGAATCTCTCAGTATGATGATGACAACGGGAATGAAAGGGAATGTAGGTATTTGAAATATATTTTTGAGATTAATTCAACAGTACTTGAATTCACAAGTTGATTATATGTGGGGGATGTTAGGGAGGAAAGGAATCAGCAATTATACCAAATAGTGTGATGTCACTTATTAAGGGGTAAAATTAAGGGTAGAAAACACATCCCTAAAAAGTGGAGGAACTCAAGAGTTCCATTTTAGATTTTACTGTGATTAATATATTCAAGTAGTGATGTCACACAGAGAGCTAGATATTAGACAGTGGTGCTATCTAATGAATGATCTAGGCAAGGAATTTATGTTAGGAAGTAATCAGCAATTAAATGGAAGATAAATTTCAATGAGCCAATGACATGTCCTAGGGAATGAGTATATGGAAAGAGAAGAGGAAAAAGAAATAAGCTTTAAGGAATTCCAATATTATGAATATAGACAGAGGAAGATGATCCAGAAAAGAAAACAAAATAAAGCAACCATAAAGTGAGAGCAAAACTAAGAGATAACATAAAAGACTTTACTGTGTTTCAGAAGGAATGGTGAAAATAGGTGAAAGATCTGAAAAGACAGAAATATGTCTATTGAATTTATCAATAGTAAAGACAGTAGCTTGATACCAGTAAATAAGATGCAGAGTGGGAAGTAAAAGCAACATTGGTTAGATGAAGATTAAAAGGGGGTTGAGTAAAAGGAGACAAAAAAATGTAATAACTCTTTTGTGGCTCTGAAGGAGAAAAAACAGTTGTAGTAATATCTGTATACAAGGTGGAGGACTTATTTTAGTATTTTTTAATGGGGTTGTCTAGGGCATATTGTCATGCTAATAACCATGATATATTTAACAGTAAAGATTTCCAAAGACTAAAAGCAAGAACATCATCTGATGTGTTGAAATCCTTGAGATGGTGCAAGAGTGGACGGAATCTACAGCACACATGGAGGTATTGAATGGTGCTTGGCTTCCTCCATTGTAACAAAATAGGACAAAAGAAATAGATGGGTGCAAGCATAGTAAAATTTTATTGATTGATTGACCGATTGCAGGTAGGAGGAATATAAGTTCATTTTTGGTGTTTTATATTTTTTCAAATAAAAAAAGGGAAAATCATCTGCCAAGACTGAGGAGAGAGGGAAACTGCAGACGACATATGGTATGAAAGGAAGGTATAATGATTATCACTGGGATTAGAACAAAAGAAATTACAGAGAAATATATTAGGATTGAAAATAGAGATACAGTGCAATGTGTTTTGTTTTCAATTTTGAAAATTTCATATGTAAGCTATACCTCCATTTTTATATTATCTGTTTTCCTAAACAATATTGCTATATCTTCATTAAAAATACACTAATATGTTAAAGAGACACAGGTCAAGGTCAGAAAGATGTGGCAATATTCCATAATTTAACAGTTTTTTATTGAGATATAACTGAAATACAATAAAGTGCACATATATAAAGTATATAGTTTGATAAGTTTTAACATGTGTATACACCCATGAAACCATCATCACAATCAAAACAGTAAATATACCTATCATCCCAGAAAACTTTCTTCTGCCTTTGATAGTACTTCTCCCATTCCTCATTACCCATGTAATTGGTTAATAGTTTGGGGTTTTTTTTGTTTTTTTTTTTTGTCTTTTATCCACTTCAGCAATCACTTTCTTTTAGGTGATGTATTTAGATTATTTACATTTGATGTAATTATTTATGTGATGGCTTAAGTCTGCCATTTTCTTTTTTATTTTCTGATTTTTTTTTTCATTTTTCTGTTTCCTTTTTCCTGCCTTTCTATGGGTTATTTTTAGAATCCACTTTTATTTATTCATAGTGTTTTTTAGTGTATCTCTTTCTATAGCTTTTTTAAGCACTTGCTCTAGGTTTTTATTACATGAAATAATTTATTAAAGTCTAGGATGTATAACTTCAGTGGATTTGGAAGGGGGGAAGCATTGCATGCTTATAAAGGATAGCATAATGGATGTTTCAGTGATAGAACACTTCTATATCTTGATTTTGGTGATAGTTATATAAATTCATATACGAGTAGAACTATACACACACACAAACAAACATATGAGTGCTTGTAAAATAGATGAAATCTGTCACAGCTTACCCTTCCCCCTCCCCATATCCTCAAGTCCATTCTCTAGTAGGTCTGTGTCTTTATTCCCGTCTTACCCCTAGCTCTTCATGACCTTTTTTTTTTTTTTTCTTAGATTCCATATATATGTGTTAGCATACAGTATTTGTTGTGACAAAGTGAGAGAGTGGCATAGACATATATACACTACCAAACATAAAACAGATAGCTAGTGGGAAGCAGCCGCATAGCACAGGGAGATCAGCTCTGTGGTTTGTGACCACCTAGAGGGGTGGGATAGGGAGGGTGGGAGGAAGGGAGACGCAAGAGGGAAGAGATATGGGAACATATGTATATGTATAACTGATTCACTTTGTTATAAAGCAGAAACTAACACACCATTGTAAAGCAATTATACTCCAATAAAGATGCTAAAAAAAAGATGAAATCTGAATAAGAACTGTGTACTACTGGAAATCTGCTGGATTTGATTTTGTAATTAAAGTTAAGCAAGCTATCACCATTGGGGAAACTGGTTGAGGCGTACTCAAGACTACTCTGTGCTATTCTTTTGAATCTATAACTATTTTTATATACAAAGGGGAAGAAAATAGAGATCATATTTGATTTTATGTGAAGTCAAGAGGAAATAGAATCTTATCATGAATCTTTCAAGAACTATAAAATGTACTAATTATAATCACAAATGGCTTCAACCAAGTAGTGGTTTTAACTGGACTTATTAGCAAAGATAATTTATTTAAGTTACATCTCAAAATCACATAAACATCCTACATATAATTAGCATTACACCCTTTCTTTTTGCGTTCTAAAGTAACAAGTTGTTTTTGTTCACAGACATGATTAATATATTTTCCTTATTCAGCGAGACATTATCTTCATGGATAATCAATCATGCATTCTAGCCCAGTGAGCATGGGGTTTATGACAATAAGACAAACTTTTAGAAACTGATTACTTTTATTTAAATAAATTTATATAGAAAGGGGGAGGAAAGAAAAACACTTTAGTGCTGAAAATAGCCATGTTATATTGCTGAAGGGTATGTTCCATATTTGATTAAAATGTTCCAGAGAAATGGTTGATAAGCATACTTAATTCATATGGTAAATGTCTTCAATAAACACATCTAAGAAAGGACAATAAGACAATATATGAATGATATATGTCCCTATTTCGTTTCTACGAGATCCATTTACCATAATTTCATTCTTTTCTTTTAAAAATCATTATTATTTGAAATTTAGCATGGGAAAAAGATGTTTTTAAACTTAAAATGTATTATAATATTTAAGAATATCATCAGAAAATAACTAAACAGTCATGCCTTCCTTCCTTTTTATCCCTTTTCCCTTTCACTTTAAATACACACATAATATGCACACATAATTATACACATATATGTAAGCTTGCAAAAACGAGATTATCTCATTTCCCTCTGATGTTCCAATACTATAGACATTATACCCCAAAATGTGTATAAAACAGTTCTTCATATGATAAATTTATAAATAATAATGATAATAATAAATAAAAGAGAAAAAGAAAACAAATGTCTTTCTCAAGCCTAAGAAAGTTGAAGGTTCTACATTTCTAAAACCTGTTAGTGAAAAAATTGAGTGAAGAAACCACTGTCCAGCAGAACTGAAACCAGAAGACTCTAACAACCAGAAAATCAGAGAAGTGGACAACCAGAAAAACAGGGCTGACTTGGAACTAAAGGGGTGGAGCAGGAAAGCACCTAATAAAGCCCAAAAAGCACCAGTGAGAGAAATCAACTTTAAACATTGCAAGCCCCCAAAAGCAGAAAGCCATCAGCAGTTTACAAAAAGCCCTGTCCCTTCTCTTGCAGTTTCTCCTTTCCTACAAGCTAGCTCCAAAGTCACTGAAGCTTCAGTTAACAACCCAAGGAGTTAAAACAGAGAAAACAAGGAAAAGCCCACAACACTCTCTCCTCAAACTTTAGCATCAGCTGCAGATGGGACAGAAGGCCTTATCTTACAATGTAGATCAAACCTGTTGCTCCCTATCTTATACTGGGTTTTTGATTGAGGCTGTGTTCTGAGATTTTTTAAATGACTTTAAAATTGTGTGTTAAATAAAAGTAAGCAAAATATTACAAACCGTGGCCAGTTTTTGTTCAGGGTCAGAGAAAGATTATCACAGCTAGAATACCTATTAGAAGATAAGAATAATCATGCTTGTTCAACATACCAGTTTTATATACTTACACTCAAGCATGTATATACATTTTTACTTGTGTGCTTTTATTCAATGCTGTAATTACTCTTTTGCTCAATAACATTTCATAACATCATCTATTAACTACAAAAAAGTTAATAATATTTTTTTAATGATTTGTTAGAATTGACAATCTACTCTTGTTTGTATTTCTTTTTTTTTTTTTTTTTTTTTCGTTCACCCTGCCC
>NW_006792653.1:1734084-1840526 GCF_000442215.2 Lipotes vexillifer
CAAACCCGTGTCCCCTGCATCGGCAGGCGGACTCCCAACCACTGCGCCACCAGGGAAGCCCTGTATTTGTTTTTAAGCAGTGAATTACAGAACTACTTTTATCACCTCTGACTACATTCTAATCTGAAGATTTTGATTAATTGATCAACCACACTTGAAGGGAACATCTGGCTGACTAAATTTACCAAAGCATTTACAGAATTATTGTCCAATTTAAAGCATTTTTATTATACTTTAAATAGCCACATACACTGAGCACTGTTTCTAAACCTTTGTTTTCTACTGTTAATCTCTTTTCCTGGAATCCATGCTGTGTTGAATAGGCTCTATCAAGAGAAACAAACAAAAAAATGGTTTTAAGTTAGACAGTGTTGGATCAAATCCTCCCCCTCTTCCTATGTATGTGTTCACAGGCAAGATCTTTAACTTCTTGTTACCTCAATTTCCTCATTTTTAAATTTGAAAATATAACTCAAATGTTATGAGGATAAAGTGTTTTCAGGCATTTAAAGCATATAATGTTCAAACATATTTAATTTTATTTCTTCTATATTCTTTTCTTCACCCTTTGTGCTGCCCATTACCTTATTACCCAAGAGATAAATGTGCAGTATTCTTCCATGAAAAGGCATAACCAAACATTTTTGAATTACAATCCCAAATTTCTTTATAGTTTCATTATAGGATTCTTTCCTCTTGCAGAATCTCTACACTGAAGATGGGAAAATATATTAGTGCTCTACTGTTTTATGTTCCTGGATTTTAACACCTTCTTTGGTAAGGATGTGGGTTAAATCCATAAGAATTTTTCCAACTCTGAAAAATATACCAGTAAAGGAAAGTAAGAGGTTGCACTGTGACTATTTCACATTAATGTATACATCACAAATGGTTACAATTTTATGTATTTATTTCTCTAATGGGGGTGGGAAAAGGACACAGGAGCCCTATGGAAAAAGAAATTCAATATCATTTCACACTCATTAACCACATAATACCAGATGTTCATTATCAATTCTATTCTGTCAAGAAATGCCAAAAAACCTAAATGACTGGAAAAACAGTGTTTGATTAATGACTTTTTTAGTTGATTAAAACTGTTTTAAGTTATTTCAATTCCTACTGCTAAAAATATATGAATACATTTCTCTATCTTAGCAGACATAACATAATTAATATAATTTCATTTGTTGAAATTAAATTTTTTCACATAATCATATTCTGTGAAATTCATATGGGATTATTTATCCCAATTTAATTCATATGGGATTATGTTGACTATGAAGGAAATTGGGAATGGATATAACCCTTTTTCTAGAAAACAAACCAAAAATTTTTTCTTTAGGATAATTGTTTTATTATATTTTATTTCTTTAAAATACAATGTTTAGGGCTTCCCTGGTGGCACAGTGGTTCAGAGTCCGCCTGCTGATGCAGGGGACGCAGGTTCGTGCCCCAGTCCGGGAAGATCCCACATGCCACGGAGCGGCTGGGCCCGTGGGCCATGGCCGCTGAGCCTGTGCGTCCGGAGCCTGTGCTCCGCAACAGGAGAGGCCACAACAGTGAGAGGCCCAAGTACCGCAAATAAATAAATAAATAAATAAATAAAATACAATGTTTAATTTAGGTTCACATTAAATCAATCTATTGCATTGCTTTAGCTGAAATTTCTTTAAACTGTGCTCTTCCCTTATCCTTTAAATAGCAGTATTTTTGTGCCCTGAGATATTAATATCTATTGATAAGAAAGAAACAAACAAAAAGTATGTCATTTATTGACTTTTCTTTGGAGGTATAAGTCACACATGGACATATTCCCATGAGAAAAATATATGCAATATATGTGACAATGAATAATAAGCATTTCCTTCAGAGATAATTCAGCATTAAGTTCAATTTCTAAAATTGCAATTTATATAACATATAGCACTATCATTTATAGTTTCAAGTGTTGAGCAGCAGCACATTATCAACCTTTATGTTGTAAAGACTGAATCTGATTCTATATTTAGATTCTCAGCTGTTTGGTTTTTTCATAGATGCTTCCACTACTAAGATGAGCTTTTAAGAACAGACGAATGTGTCAAAATGTTTGTTTTTTATAGAGGAAACAAAAATAATCTATATTTAAAATGATTACTTGTTTTAAGGCCAGCATCTACTGAGCTCTTTGCACTGGACTGGAAAGCCATAAGGACACAAATAAAGACATTTCAAAGGAGGTCATGTCAGAAATGAGTCTTAGGTTTGCAAGTCATAATCGGTTCTCCTCTGTCTTTCTTAAAAGAACTAAACACTCAGATTACAATCACAGACAAAAGAATTACTTAATTTCCCCAAATGCTAAAGACAAAAGAATTACTTAATTTCCTCAAATGCTAATTTGTCTCTAATTTATACAAAATCATGTGTTCCTTCCATGTATAAGTGTAAGGCAAGTAAGGTTGAATGAAAAGTAGGTCAGGAGCTTGTCACATGAACTCTATTTTTCTATATTATTTTGATTTCTAAAATTGAGTGAAGTACTTAAGAGCACAAACTTGGGAATGAGATACACCTGGACTCCTCAACCCAGCATTTCCGGCTATACAAATGGTGGTTAGTTTAACTTCTCTGCCCTTCTATTTCATCTCATCTGTACAACAAAGGTAATAATGGTACCTTCCTCACAGTTGTTTGATGATTAAATTTCATGTGAATATAAAGTGCTAGTACAGTGTTTAGCATATAGTAACACTAAAATCACTTTTATTAAAATTATGACAATTTTCTTTTTTATCATGAAATAACTCTTGCACATGTTAAAAACTAAAATGTTACAAATATATATAAACATGTGAGCCATCTTCGAAACCTAGACCCAAAATTCTAATCTCAAAACATAATAACCATCAAAAAGATCATATATATTAGTACATAATATTCACCTACAATTATATGTTTCATTTTTATACAGATGGGAATGCACTAACCACATTTTCAGTTTCCTGTTTTTTAATTTAAATACCTCCTACTACAATCGTATAGTCATTTAGAGTACAGATTGGCCATTAATAATTTAGTCTTCTATTAAAGGATATTCATGTTATTTACATTTTGTGTGTTATTACAAATAATACTCTAAAGAATTTTAATTAATGAACATCTTTAGATGCAACTATAAACATGTAAAAAAAACTCCTACTGGATAAATTGTTGCATGAAAGAATGTGTGCATGTTCAGTTTTATAAATAATCATAGGTGGCCAACATGGTAGTGCCTATTTCCCCACATTCTACTATTATCAAAATTTTAATTATAGCATATAGTTTTTTTTTACTACATAGCTCTAAAGCTTACTATAGCTTTCTTTTTTGTATGTCTTCAATGTCTTTATTTCCACTTCATGCTTTCAAAGGTGGTTTAGCTGATTAAAGCATTTAAACTTGGCAGTTTTACCCTTAGCACTTTCTTTTTTTACAGTAGGTCCTTGTTGGTTATCTATTTTAAATGTAGAAGTGTGTACATAGCTTTAAGTGTATTTTTCTATTTAGACTTTTATATCAATATATTAATAGAACGTTAGGCAAGTAATTTATTTCAGCTGTATTTCTTTTTCCCTTGGAAAAATGGAATAACAATAACAACAATAATAACAACTACAATAATATAAACTACTGTGACATTGTACTGATTAACTCTTACAATTAATGCAAAGGGTTGCATATTTTGAATGCTTATTTGAAAATAAATTGGTACTTATTTTCATTCTTGAAGGGTATCTATTAAAATCTACTTTGCTGTAGCAAAATTAAGTAGCATATTATATTAAGAGCAATATAATTCATGTGTTAATCATTGTTAGGTTCACGACCTTGACTATAAAGGCATTAAAAAACTGTTTGGCCACACTCATTACCTAGTATACCTGGGACTTTTCCAATATTCAGCGATGTTAGCTGGAAAGGCTTATGCTCAATTAAAATTCTGATGGAAATTTCAACCAACCTATTTTTGTGCAATAAAGACTCATGCTTTTATTCAGAGCAATAAATCCATGTTCACTTTACCCTGGAAATGTTTATTCCTGATATGTAAAATTATCACTAGTAGGCTGTGATAGGTGTGTGGTACATAGAATTACTGATCCTAACCCTTTTTTTCTCCTGCTTAATATTCCACAGAGTTTGCCACTGTACTTTGCATTACTTTCCATTTTGTTGACCAGAGTGAGCACCTACTTATCAACATACCTGTCTATCTACAGAAAATGGTGGATTTTAAACAGATTATTGCAATGTTTTTTGATACAAATGAGACCAATGATGGAAATAAAAATAGCAGAAAAATGTTTTAAAATATCTGGAATTATTAATTCATAACAAAATAAATCACTTTTTTCAGAAGTTTCATTTTTCATAATTATATCAACAATTTCTGTTCTTCACACATGTCTGAAATATCCATGCTATAAATAAATTGAATCTTAAATAAAGGTAAAGAAAGGCCTAATGGCCTAATTACTGCCCTAGATTTCTGACTTCACACTAGCTTGAAAATTTGGATGAAGTAACTCAGTTCAAATATATATCCCTCAATGATATTTAATAAGAAATTAAGATAAATCATTTTATCTAACTGAAAAAAAAGTTAAAATTATTTCATTATTTTCCTGGTTTATATGCTAATGTTTTTTTTCTTTGGCCAAAACTTCAACCACATTTATCTTGTTGTCTAAGTTCATGCTTGATATATACTGGATTATGAAATAAATTGATCGAATATGTGATAAGTATATACATAAACAAATTAAAATATGCTTTTAAAATCATTAAAACATTAATAAATGATGGACTACATAAAAATTAATATGAAAATGTCTGTAGAAGCACTCAAATATATTAAAACAACTCAATAATTGCTAAGAGCATTACAATATTTTAACCATTTCACAATTAAAATGTCACAAAAAAATTATAATATATTTTAAAGTAAAATTTATATTATTTCTATGTGAAATATAAAGCAGAACGTGTTCATTTAGAAGAGATATTCTGTAACATTCACTGACAGAATAA
The DNA here is from genome assembly GCF_000442215.2 of Lipotes vexillifer. Lineage (NCBI taxonomy): Eukaryota > Metazoa > Chordata > Mammalia > Artiodactyla > Lipotidae > Lipotes > Lipotes vexillifer. Next base: position 1,739,143 of record NW_006792653.1, read on the forward strand.
ATTCTATTGCTATCATTTCAAAATATAACTTCTCTAATCAGTTTACTATTTTGCTTCTGTAAAGCACTTAAATAATTGGAGATCACATATTTCTTTCTCAGACTGGTTGTCTGCTGAGTCTGATAAAATCTGAAAATTACACACCTTTCTGCTACCTCAAAATTTATCTTTTTGAATGTTTTGGCATCTTTACTATCCTTTGGTCTATTAAAAGCTTTAAACTGAACTAAGATACAATTCTGTGGGTGACTAAAAGGAGTGCTTTTAATCCCAAACAGTGTATTTCAGTACTCTTATCTTCTGTAGGATACCCTGATCACAAAGACATGTAAAACTACAGCATTATGAGATCTCTACTTTCTCATCATTTTACAGAATATTAATGAACAGTGTCCATGTTTTTGACTCCTTTGATTTTTGCTTAAGCAGCCTCTTGGAGGTACATGATCTTATCTCTACGGTTTCTGTCAAGCCGTAGTTCTTAGAAAGACACATGTTTACTACTTAAACATAGTGATTTAAAGCACATGGATTTGGCAGCACACTGACTCTCAGAATGCTTGACTACTGTGAGCTGGGCCAACTTAAACAAGATGATTAAGTCTACGCATCACCGTAATATCAAGGAAGTAACACAACAGGAACAAAATAATTTTCCTCACTCTGGACTTACTTTACTGTTTCTTAAGACCTATTTTGGTGATTGAACCAAATATTTAAAGATGTCTTTATTTAAATTGGACATCTGAAGAAAAATACAAATTTTTAAGATAATATTTAATTTTAATACAAACAGGATTTTATTCTTTTAGGGTGAGCAAACACTAATGTATATTGAAAAATGTTAACTTAAAAAAAAAAAACCTACTCCCATTTCAGCAATAGAATGTGTACAAAAAATTTAAGGCATATGTAATAAAATTAACAATCTTAGCAACCAGTCTAAAGGTTTAGACTTTCCTTTTTATCACAAACCAGACGGGCCTTTTCAGTCTATCTACAATTTATAAAATCAAGTTATATGTATTAACTTAATTATACAAATAAATAATCTAATTTATATGAAGATAACTCATACAGTCTTAGACTCAAGAAATCTTTGAAATTCTCCACTCTAACCATGAATTCAATAAAGTTCACATACATCCTTGTAAAATATAGTGACAAAGAACCCAGTATCAAAGTATCACATTTCCTTTTTATATAGTACCATATTTTTAGAAATGTAGCATTTGTTATATAGAGCTATAAATCAGACTCCTTCTGGCTAAATGTAATTCTAATCTCTTGAAAGAGTCAGAGTAAATCTACTTCAAGTTCAACAACACAACTCTTCACACTCATGAGGAAGTATGATTTATCTAACAAATTACAGCTATTTCAAATCAAACACACCAAGTTCTTAGAATTCACAGGCAATAAACCAGAAACATGAGAATAAATAAACAACCAATATAGGTCATTTATTTATGATAAATCCAAGGTTTGACAGTCAACCTAACATTAAACATACAGCACTAGAAGTAAAAAAAAATGAAAACAAATACCACTAGAACACACTAAACAAGATAATAGTTTAGCATAAACATGTGAAACTTCCATTTGAAACAGATTCAAGTGAAGATTCTCTTGTTAAATGAAGGGTGAAGAGCACAAGGGGACACTCACTGAGCTTCTCATTCACTTCGTTTCCTGTAACAACCAAGGTTCATCTAAGGAAAGACTTTATAGTCTTTAAGAAATATAGTTTGAGGGCTTCCCTGGTGGCGCAGTGGTTGAGAGTCCGCCTGCCAATGCAGGGGACACGGGTTCGTGCCCCAATCCGGGAAGATCCCACATGCTGCGGAGCAGCTGGGCCCGTGAGCCGTGGCCGCTGAGCCTGCACGTCCTGCACGCGGTGCTCCGCAACGGAAGAGGCCACAACAGTGACAGGCCCGCGTACCACAAAAAAAAAAAAAAAGTATAGTTTGAAATAATTAAACAATATGAAGTTTGATTCAAGAACATATTTTATGTTGTCTTGATGGATGTAGTGCTCCTTTTCTTAGCAAGAGAAGAATAATTGTTTCTTCTGGGGATGAGTTTGGCTTCTCAAAGGAGAGATAAACTACTCACCTATCTACCTAAATGCAATGTCAGATACTCACATGCTTCAATTCCATAATCATTAACAAGAGAAAATATCACAAGTAAAAAATCATCCTCATCCTTCCAGTAAATGTGTAACCATTAAAGAGGTGAAACTGGGCAGCATTAAGAAAATATTTCTGTTTGTCTTATGAGTGGTTATCTAGTTCCAGAAAGAAAAGATCATTTTCCATCATTAATGTGGTAGAACTGATTCAACATGTTAATAGTGTGGTGATGTTGCCCAATGATAAAGATGAAAATTATTAGGCACTAGTATTATATAAGGTCCTGTAGCAGAGCCCTCTTAATAGACTTCATCTTGTCCATGCTTCCCTTTAATTCCACTGAAGATAAATGCAATTCCATTTAAAACAACTGTAATACTTAAAGTTGATTTGCTTCAATTAGGTGGTTTCAATCTATGATTTTTGTAGCAGAGTTATGAAACTAAAATAAACAGATATTTTTACAATTTAAAATGGAATCAACATCACGTCCTAAAAAAATATTCCCTTTTTGAAAATACTGTCATCATTAGGAAGTTTGATCCAACATATTTATGGTATCACATGGAAAATACACATTCATATACAATGTTTAATTTAATTGATACATTTGCTCAGCAAATATTCATTATGCACTTATAATATTTGGTGCCACTGTTACTACAATCAATACAAATCTGTTTTTGTTTATTAAATAAAAGTATAGTGATAAAGATAGATATTGCATGCATATTTGTTAAAAAAGAAAAACAAAAACCTGACACTCCCAGATCTTAGTTTTACACGAGTCACTCTTTGTCCTGTTGCAGTAGAGATTTTAGAACTCACTGGGGATTGAAGTAACAGAATGAGAGAATGGAGCAGTCTCAAAACACAAATGTTCCCTCTCAAAATTTGTACTAAATTTTGAATCTGCATGGGAAACACAGCTAAAGTGCTTTGCTGAAAACACCAAAAATAACTGAAATGAACTGCCTTGGAAAGGCAAAAAAATTGCCTAGGAAAGAAAGACTTAATAAGGTTTCAACTGAAATTTATAGAGGGCCACATCCTAGTAAGAAGAATAAACCAGAGGTAGATACTATCTTACTAAATGGTAATTCAACTCAGGCCCAGCTTCATCCCAGGCAAGACTGGGATGATCAGTTACATATCTTTAATATAGGAAATAATAATGCTTGCTGAGGAAGGCTAACATCATATTCTATAGCTAATTTATATAAAATGTTCAAAATATAATAATAAAAATATTAGACATATTAAGAGCCAATAAAATGTGACCAATATTTAAGATGATGTTCAAGATAAAATCATGCCATAGAAGTAGGTCCTGAGATGATCTAGGAATTATTCAGGAAAAGACTTTTAAATAACTATGATTTATATGTTTAAGGTAATGGAGGGAAGAATAGACAAAATAGATAAAAATTAGAATATAGTCAAAGATTCGAATGCACAGAAAAGGTAAAATAATCATTATAAAACTGAAAATAACAATATTTGAAATTAAGAATTTAATAGATGGGTTACTGACATGTTTGATGCAGCAGAAACAACCAAAAGTCAATGAAGAAGTCAGTAAAAATACCTAAATAAACACAGAAATAAAAAAGAATAGAAAATAATTAAAGCATGAAACACACTCTGAAAGAAAAAAAAAGTAAGTACAAGTACAATTTAGGGAATAGTAAAAATAAGAGAGTATATCAATGAAAAGAAAAAAATGTACAATAAAGAATATCTAAAATATTAAAATCTGATCATTTAAAAATGTAATAAAACACGATGAGCTTCTAGAAAACCTAGGCTTAGCAGGAGTAAGGAAGAGAGAGAGGGGGAGAAAGGAAGGATAAATTACTATTATCAGGAATAAACACAGGCCATCAATACAAATCCTAAAGATATCCAAAAAAAGGAGCTATTATGAAGAATTTAAAATGAATAAATTCCACAAAACTTAAAAGACAAATACCTAAAAAAACACAGCTAAACAAAGCTGACAAAGAAGATATAGAAAATCTGAGTATTTACTAATGATATTGAATATCTTATTAGAAATCTTTCTCACAAAGTAAACACAAGACCAGATATTTCCATCAATTAATTTTTCCAATCATTTACAGAGAAAAAACAAAAAACAAAATGCTGATCATCCACAGATTAGAAAAAGAAGTAACTCTTCTTTGGTATTATGGTTTTAGTGCACAAATAACCTTACTACCAAATCCTAAAAAGGATATAAAAGAGGAAAATTACAGATCAGCCTACCTTATGAACAAATATGCAATGACTTTAAAGAGATAAAACACAATTTAACACATTTAAAATAATAAAAATGATACATTGCCTGCTCTCAGACCACAGTAGAATTAAACTAGAAATCTATAACAAAAAGATAGCTGGAAACTCCCAAACTACTTGGAAATTAAACATACTTCTGAATAACACAAGGGTCAAAGAAGAAATTTCAAGAAAGAATTTAAAATATTTTGATCTAAAGGAAAATTAAATACAGTGAGATGCAGTAAACAGTGCTTACAGGAAATTTATAGCATTGAATGCATGTATTAGAAAAGAAGAAAGATCTAAAATCAATAATTTAAGTTTCTATATTGAGAAACTAGAAAGAGGACAGCAAATTAAATCCAAAATAAGCAGAAGAGGAGAAATAATAAGCATTAAAGCATAAATAAATGCAATTTAAAGCAGGAAATCAATTAGAGAAAGTCAATGAAACCAAAACTTGGTTCATTAAAAAGATCAATAAAATCAATAAACCTCTAGCAAGGTTAACTAAGAAAAAAGAAATGAAAGAGAGGACATCACTACAGGTCCCATGGAAGTCAAAAGGATAAAGAAGGAATACCATAAACTTTGCCCTTAAATTCAATAACCTAGATAACACGCACCAATGCCTTGAAAGACACAGTCTGCCAAAACTCATACAAGAAGAAACAGACAATCTGATCCTTGGTATTTATCCAAAAGAATAGAAAACCTATCTCCACACAAAATCACACACAGAGATGTTTATAGCAACATTATTCGTAATTGCCAAAACTTGGAAGCAACTAAGATGTCCTCAGTAGGTGAATGGATAAATAAACTGTGGTACGTCCAGACAATGGAATAGTATTCAAAGCTAAAAAGAAGTGAGATATCAAGCCATGAAAAGATGTGGAAGAACCTTAAATGCATATTAATGCATGAAAATAGCCAGTCTAAAAAGGCTACATACTATATGTTTCCATCTATATGACATTATGAAAAAGACAAACTATGGAGATAAAAAAATCAGCAATCACCAGTGGTTAGATGGGAAGGAGGAATAGTAGACAGAGCACGGAGGATTTTTAAGGTAGTGAAACTATTTTGTATGATATTACGATGGTGGATACATGTTTATACATTTGTCCAGAATCACGGAATGTACAACATCAGTGTGAACCCTAATGTACACTATGGACTTTGGGTGACAATGCTGTGCCAGTGTAGGTTCACTGATTTTAACTAATGTACCATTGTGTTGGGAGATGTTGATAGTGAGAGAAATTGTACAGGTGTGGGAGCAAGGTTTACATGGGAACTCTCTATACCCTCTGCACAACTTTGCTATGAAACTAAAAGAGTTCCAAAAAAGTAGTCTCTTAAACACACACACACACACACACACACACACACATGCACATAGACACATACCAAACAAACCATAAGAGAATATATGCAAGTAATACCAAGGGATACATATAAAGGGTAACATCATTACCGAACCAAGGTTATTCCAGAATTGCAAGGGTAGCTTATCATTCAAAATAGCTAATATGTTTTACCATATTCACTGAGAAAAGCAGAAAAATCATATGATTTTCTTCATAGCCACAAATCAAACTTTTGACAAAATTCAACTCCTATTCAGGATTTTTAAAAAATTTATTCAGTAAACCAAAAATAGAAGGGAATTTCTTTAATCAGATAAATACCTTATACCAATAAATGGCAAACATCATATACAATAATGAAATATTAAATATTTTTCTTTCAGTTTGGGAATGAAACAAAAATGCCCACATTTGTCAACACTTTTTATACCAATGATAATAAACTGGGTTATAGACTTTACACGCTGCTAGTTTGACAGGTTGATTATATCAATTTACATTCCCTCCAACAATGCATGTGATTTATAGTTGTTCTACATCTTCACCCATACTGACACCACTTGCAAGGGCTATAGGAGAGTGGCAGATGTCATCAGGCAGACTTTTGGTTATGTCAAGGAGTTGATGGAAATGATCTAAAGAAATGGTGATAGATACAATAATTTGCTTGTTAAATATGGTCAGTTCAGGATAGCACAGTGGAAAAGATTTGGGTAGTGGACCTGACTAAAGGACAAGAAACTTTAGAGCATTTATGGGATGAAATTGGTATAGAGGATGTCTTTGCTCTACACAGCGAGTGATAACAACATGGAATTAAAGCATGATGGGTTAGTTGCAACAGTTCCTTTGAGAAGTATCAGCACCGGGGCTAGAATTAGAGGACTTATCTCACTTCACATCACTTATATAATCTCTAGGTGTTTGTCAAATAGGATAATACGGTAATAATAGTGTTGATTTCCCTTACCTATAATAAGAAATAAAGAAGAAAACTTCAACTACTACAACATCTGGTAGACCATAAGTGCTAAAGAAAATGCTAACATTTTGTATTGCCAGTCCTAACTTTCTCCCTTGTTGGTAGCTGTAGTCTTTGGGGATTTGGAAAGTAAGAAAAATAGCGAGGCTAATCTGACTTAACTTTTAGAAGAGTTTGTTTGTTAAGACCTTGATGCCTGATGGTGCCATGAGAGCATGCTAAACCTTTATTAAGCCACAAAGTAATGTTTTAGCAATGAAAATTTGTCAATAAAATTACAAAAACACACAAACATACTCCAAATTTTATCTCACCATGACCCCTATTGGCAGCATGAGAAGGAGGAGGAGGAGGAAGAAGGAAGAGAGACGAAGGAAGAAGGAAAAAGGAAGAAGAAGAAATGGTGACGAAGGACATTCACAATATACAGAATTAAGATTTTGATAAGCAACAATAGCTGTAAATGCCAACAATCAGACTGGTGATCAAAAGACATTCCAGGTCCATCAAAAATTCAGTCATTCACACTAGTTTTCTACTGGGTTTCCAAACTGCTAGGGAGAGCACTATAGTGGGGAATTCAAAACCAGTAGAGTATCTGCCACAGAATGTTAGTTCAGTCCCCGAGGAATTTGTGCACAAAATCGGATAATTTAAGGATGAGAACATTGTTCCATATCCCTTCCCTTTTTTTAAAAAAATTAAGAATTTAAAAAAATTATACAGGGTTTCCCTGGTGGCGCAGTGGTTGGGGGTCAGCCTGCCGGTGCAGGGGACGCAGGTTCGTGCCCCAGTCCGGGAGGATCCCACATGCCGCAGAGCCCGTGGGCCATGGCCGCTGAGCCTGTGCGTCCAGAGCCTGTGCTCCACAACTGGAGAGGCCACAGCGGTGAGAGGCCCGCGTACCACACACACAAAAAAATTATACAAAGCCCAAGCCAATTTATTCTAAGAAGGTAATTCTTCCTTATAACTTTCTTTAAAACAATCTCTCAACTTTATCAATGTCATTTACTTATTTAGGAATTCAACAAAAGGGACTACTGGTTTTCAGATGAAGATGCATGATGGTGAAAAGGTATCATTACACAAAAGTGTCAGCAAGAGAGCTAAATTTATGATACTGCATTGAGAAGATAAATCGTCATGGTAATTTTTCTATTATATGTGAACAGAATAAAACTGTGCAGCACACCAGTTACTGAGTAGTTTTGTATAGCATTGAAAAATCACATCCTTTCACATTAGTTACATTACTTTCAATTTGACACATATTTTCTCTAATAGCCACTTGAACACTAAAATTGCAATGAATTCTACTAACTGGACTGCTCATAATAAAAATTTCACACTAGGTGAAATTTATCTTTGTAGCTCTGCCACTCTCCATATTTGCCCCTCTCATTTTCCTAGAAGACAATCCTCTGATTTAAGAACCTTTGTGACTTTCGGTCTTCCTATTCTATACGCCCTGCTTTCAGTGACTTGACTACTCTCAGTCTTCCACTGCACACTCCAAAATTGTCACTTGAGTCATCTCACATCATGCCATTAAGAAAACTTTGCTTCTACTTTTAATTATCTTGAAAGGATTGCTAATCAGTAGACACAAATATTTTGTGATAGCTCAGATAACCAACATCCTCTCTGCAGACTTGCCTCTATCGCTTATAACCTCTCTGTCCTATATCTAATCTCCTCTTGCTTAGTGGCATTCATTCCCTTCATTCTATAAAAAGTTACCATTATTTCTCCCTAAAATTGTCTTTTTTTTTTTAATATTCTTGTCTCTTTAATTACCAATATCTCCTTTTTTTTTTTTTTTTTTTTTTTTTTTTTCCCCTTCTCATCAAGTTGTTGGTACATATTCTCCTACCATTTACAATTCAAGCAGATTTTGGCTGAATCACATCCCAGAATCTGCTCTCGGGCCAACAGTCATTGCAATACTTTCAAGACTAATAAATATTTTTCTATCTTTAATTCATTTAAGCTGTCTATACCTATCCTTGTCATAAATTTTTGAAGAAAAATCCAACAGTGCATGGAAACACATAGGTCTGCTGCCTGGAGTAAAATTTTTCTGTTTTTTCCCCTTCTCATCAAGTTGTTGGTACATATTCTCCTACCATTTACAATTCAAGCAGATTTTGGCTGAATCACATCCCAGAATCTGCTCTCGGGCCAACAGTCATTGCAATACTTTCAAGACTAATAAATATTTTTCTATCTTTAATTCATTTAAGCTGTCTATACCTATCCTTGTCATAAATTTTTGAAGAAAAATCCAACAGTGCATGGAAACACATAGGTCTGCTGCCTGGAGTAAAATGGCTGGCCTCCAAAATATTTCTTCCCGTCTCAGAATAGAATTTAATTGGCAAATTCATCCTTCTAGGATCTTCCGCAAATTTTCAGGTTCAGAAACTTTATTTGATTAGAAAATACAATTTATCAGATTCAGGAATCAATCTGAGAATGACAGTACAGTATATTGTTTAAAGCACAGATGCTGGGCCAGGCTGCTTAGGATGAACCCTGGTTCTACCATTTTCTAGTGATGAGACTTAAGTAAATTACTTAACCATTCTTAACCCTTGGTCTTCCACTCTGTAAGATAAGAACATTAGTAGGGATGTTGCAAGGATTACATGGGATAAATACAATAAAGCACAAAGAACAGTGCCTTCTCATTACAAATGCTTTATAAGTATTAACTATTATTTATTCTTTTTTTTTTTTTTTTTTTTTAATTTTTTTTTTTAATTAACTATTAACTGTTAGCATTTTAAGCTAAAAAGCTAATAAGAGAGTGATAGAAAGCACTTTGATAGAACCCTATACCCTGACATAATCTTTTGGTCATTGAACCCAAACTAGAAATAATTTGGACAAATCATCATTCACTGTAAATAAACATAAAGAATGTTTGAACTGAAATCCAGGACATGGTGAAAGAATTTTCTTTTAAAATAATCAGAAATTGTCATTAGTGTACAGGAAATAGACTGAAATAAACATATCATTTGTAATAGCAAGGGAGATTTCTTTGTAGATGTTGTGTGAGAGAGCCAGTCCCAACTCAGAAAAGAATCACTTGAAGGAAGCTATCTTCCTTCAGTTCATTGTCCAAAAGTTCACCCATCTATATTTCCTTGAGGAAGCAGTAGACATTGAAACCAAGGTTCATTCCTATGTTCAGCACAGACAAAAAAACAGGCCAGTGAAAATGTACTGGCATTCTATGGACTACTGAGTCAGCAAAATTTATAAGACACAGTGAGGATCTGAGCAGACTGGACTTTTATTATTTTTTCTTATGAGATTTGAGAGAATGTTGAGTTTGAAAATGAATTAATGTCTATGTAGGACAATCTCCAAAGGTTTAGGGCTATTAATATGAGAAATATGTACAAACTATTAGATAGATACATTGTTTCCTCCATAAAACAAATTCCTTTGCTCTCCTTCTTTCACTAAGTTTAAGCCACATGACTTAAGAGGAAGGGTAATTTCAGATACAGTGAGAAAGAACTAGAAAAAGTTGTCAACAAGTTCCCAGTTGACAGAAAGGAAATATAAAAAATTCTTCTGTTTCCAGAAGAAGAGCAGGAAAAGGAGAGGATAGAGGAAAGAGAAAGAGGATAAACAAATTACTTTGCTTTTCTTTTAAATGTTGAATCAAAAGAAGGTGAATATTCAGGGAAAAGAAGCTCCTATAGGATAGAAGACAGAATCATAAGTAATAGATGTTGTGCACTGCTATGCATTTTGGCCTTTATAGGAAATGGCTCCTAAGTCAAACACCAATGGCTTAGCTGCAGCATATTAAAAATATAGCAACATATCTTTACTTTTTCATTTTTTATAAATTTATTTATTCATTTGTTTTTTTGTTTGTTTGTTTTTGGCTGTGTTGGGTCTTCATTGCTGTGCACTGGCTTTCTCTAATTGAGGCAAGCAGGGGCTTCTCTTCTTGCGGTGCGCGGGCTTCTCATTGTCATGGCTTCTCTTGCTGCAGAGCATGGGCTCTAGTAGTTGTGGCACATGGGCTTAGTTGCTCCACGGCATGTGGGATCTTCCTGGACCAGGGATCAAACCCGTGTCCCCTGCATTGTCAGGTGAATTCTTAACCACTGTGCCACCAGGGAAGCCTGCAACATATCTTTAGATAAGAAGAGACCAGAGTTTCTACTGCCCAGCTTTCATGTCTCTTTGAAAGGATGCAAACATCATTGCATGCTCCCATTTGGAGCCAGAGGGCATGACATGTAGTCCTGCAGATGGTGGTAGGTTGAGCAGTTTATAAGCCACGGAAGGAGGAATCAGCCAAGATTCAGAAAGAACCAAGACAGTACTGATTCACTTGAAGGCAAACCTCAGAATTTGGACAGCACCTAGAGCACAGGACACTTATATAGCAAAAGTCTGTGGGAATGCCTTGTGTCCAGCTGTATGAGTGACATCTGCTTAAAGGTTAGTGAAAACCTCAAGGTTAGCAAAAGGATGGACAAATGATCTGACTGCTCCTCTTCAACCACGATGATGACGCTTGAGTTATTCTACAAACACATAAAACATGTTGGGCTATCAATAAAAGAGGAACAGTCCTGAAAAAGTTAAAACTTTAATAAATATTAGAACAGTAGAAATATAATTTTATTCTAGGCAGGTCAGCTAAACTATTACGGGTCCCTGCTTCTCTTGCAGCCCAAAGTACTCATATAGACTTATGTGAAGATTGGTATGAAGCTTCTGAGAAGGTCCATAAATCGAGGACAAACAGCTAGCGTGTTCACTGTTCTCCTTCCTGCAGCCTCGAACATGAGTATTTCAGATGGAACTGTAGATGATTTCTTCTGACAATGAAGTTGGAACCTCATGTTGAGCATGGCAGAGGAGATAGATTTTCTGAACACAATGGAGATCTCATATCAGCTGTGTCTGCCTTTTCCCCAGAACTAGCTCTGAATTGCCATCTTTTGAACAGTGTTATGTGAGAAGCCAATATTACTTGTGCTGTTTCCCTAAGTGATAAATTCCCTAAGAATTTGGTACCTAAAACTACAGTGCTGCATAAATGTGTAATTGACTGAATGGGAAGGATGGGAGGTGAATAATAAGGACTCACAAATATCAACTGGAAATTTTGATTGGAAACCTGATGACCCTTGTAATGCAATGGAAGAATATTTGGTCAAATTTTCACCTTCCTTATCTTGAACAGTGGACTGAGTCATCAGGCTACATATAGCAGTAACAGAAATGTTAAAAATAAAAAGATTTGGGATATTGTTCTATGTTTAGCAAAATCCTGCAAAACAGAGAAATCAGACCTGAGCCAAGTCACACTTTACGTTGGCAAGGGAAGCAAGTTGACAAAGTCTGTTACCTTGAAGAATTGCAGGACTGAAGAAAAAATGCTCTTTTCCAGTCTGAAATGATCAACAATGGTTGCAAAATAGGAGCCTTACCTGGAGACAGTGTGACATGACGCAAGGTAGGCACTCTCATGTGTTCAAATTCTGGATATTTAAAGAATATGTGATGTGATGTGATGTCGACTACACTACATCAAATCACCAATGGCTTACTCTTTGACAGTACTCTCCTAAATTGCCTCCTCCCTTCATTAATTGTTACATACTATTTATTTTGAAATATTTCAGGCATGAAAAAGAGAACTGTATAAATAATTATATATACGTTATATATTATATATGTTATATGATATACATATGATCATATATACCATATTACTATGCAACAATATAAACAATGGATAATCACCACCCAGCTGAAGAAATAAACCTTTTTAAGCATAGTTAAGTCCTAGCTCACCTTCACCTCTCTACTGTCCCCTCCCCCCAGAGCTAACTACAATCCTGAATTCAATCTTTGTAATTCTCATGTTTATTAGCCATTTCCTAATTATGTACTTGTCTCTAAATAATGTTGTGCATATTTTTTCATATAAATGGTACCCTACACCGGGGGTACCCAACCCCCGGACCAGTACTGGTCCACAGTCTGTTAGGAACCAGACTACACAGCAGGAGGTGAGGGGCGAGCGAGCAAAGCTTCATCTCCCACTCCCCATCGCTCCCCATCGCTCCCATTACCGCCTGAACCATCACTCGCATTACCACCTGAACACGTCCCCCCCCCCCCCCCCCCCGCCTCCCCCCCCCCCCCCGCGCCCACCCCCGCCGTCAGTGGAGAAACTGTCTTCCATGAAACCGGACCCTGGTGCCAAAAAGGTTGGAGACTGCTGTCCTACACTATATGCCGTTCTGAAAATCCCTTTAGTTCAACTCTGTATGTTTTAGGTTTATCCACTTCGATAAATGTAAATATAGTTTACCATTTTTACCACTGGGTTGGTTTCCTCAGAATGACTAGACCAAAAGTATTGGTTTGGTTATTCACGTTGTTTCAGAGTTTCATTATTGTTAAGGTTGGTTTGCTACAGCAAAAAATGATACAAACATTATTTTTATATTTTTTTCTTGTACACATGTGGAAGGCTTTCTCTGTATTACACACTTTGGGCTATACAAAATGGGTGTCTCAAGAGTATGCACATATTTACTTCTCCTAGGTATTGCCAAATCGCTCCCCAAAGTGGCTGTAACAATTTACACTTCCAGTAGCAATATATGAGATTTCCTATTTCCTCACTTTCTTTCCAACATTGTTATTGGAAGACATTTAAATTATTGTTCAGTTTAGGGAAATGACAGGTATTTAATTATGGTTATAATTTTACATTTCCATAATTTCTGAAGAATTTGAAATTCTTTTCATATATTTATGTATTATACAGCCCCCCACCGAAACTGAGTTTGCATATTTTGCCACTTTTACACTTTAGCATTTCTGCATCTTACTTTTGATTTACAGGAGGATATTTTGAATTCTAGATACTAATTATCTGCCAGTTATGTATATGTCAAATATATTCTTCTAGCCTAAAACTTGGCTTTTACTCTTTAATAGTATCTTTTCAGGTATCTTTTCAAGCAATAAATTTAAACATAATCCAGTTATCACACTTTTTTCTATATGTCTTCTGTTTTCATATACCTTAAGTACTCTGTATCCTTCAGTCATGAAGAAAATTCATATTTTCTATTAAAATTTCTAAAGTTTTCTTACACAGAAATATTTAATACCTAGGAATTTTGTATACAGTGTGAAGCAATGATTCACTTTTTTAAATGGAAAACAAATTTTAGCATCACTTGTTCTCCACTAACCTGTAATTCCACCTCTGTCATATATAAAGTATTCAAAAAACATGGGTCTATACCTGGGCTCCTTCTGTTGTGGCAATGATTGTCTTCACCACAGCAAAATTCCAGTGTCTCGGTTACCAATGGTTTATGGTATGTCTTAACTTGTGTCACTGCATTGACTCCCTCCTTATTTTTCCTTAAAATTATCTTGTTTGTCACTGAGTCTTTGCTAGTTCATATACATTTTTATATCAGCTTGTCAAGTTCCACCAAAAAAATTGAGATTTTAATGAGAACTACATTGAATATATTCATTAATCTGGAGAGAATTGACATCTATGTGATAATGAATCTTTTTTACACATGAATACTATATATATATATATATATATATATATATATATATATCCAGTTGTTTACACTATATTTTATGCCATTAATAAAGTTTAAAAAAATTTTCTCCATAAAAGACTTGGACATCTCTTGTCAAATGCATTCCTGTGTACATCATATTGTAAATTTCATCCTTTTAAACTGATATTTTCATATTCTTTTTATCCAGGAATAGGAATATAATTAATTGAAAAATGATTTTGTAGCCAAGAAACCTACTTAAAATCTTATCCATTCTATTAATTTGTCAGTATATTATCATTGTTCCTTCTCTCCAGTTCCTACACTAGTTCCTATCTTTGTCTTCCTGAGTTGGTTAAGGCCTCAGATATAATAGTGCATTAAAGTGGTTAGAAAAGATATTTGTTCTCATTCTTCACTTTTAAAGAATATGCTTCTAACACTTTGCCATTAAATACTATGCTGTTCTTCATTAGCTTTAGGAAGTATCCTGCATCCTTAGTTTGCTAAAAGTTTTTATGATACATGGATATTGACTTTCAGTAAAGACATTTTCCACAAATATGTACTTAATTCATTTTTCTCTCTTTTAATTTTAAATAAGGAAAATTATGTAAGTAGGTTCTCTAATAAGTCTAATCTGTCCTTACATACCTGGTGAAACTTACTTGGTCATAGTATACTATATTTAATGTACTGTTGGATTTATTTTGCTAAAATCTGTAGGACATTTACCTTTGTTCATATTGGCATTAATCTATGATGATCATCCCATAGGTGTGTGGGTTTATCTCTGGGCTTTCTATCCTGTACCATTGATCTATATTTCTGTTTTTGTGCCACTACCATACTGTCTTGATAACTGTACCCTGTAGTATACTCTAAAGTCAGGGAGCCTGATTCCTCCAGCTCCCTTTTTTTCCTTCAGGATTGCTTTTGCTATTTGAGATCTTTTGTGTTTCCATACAAATTGTAAAATTTTTTGTTCTAGTTCTGTGAAAAATGCCATTGGTAATTCGACAGGGATTGCACTGAATCTGTACATTGCTTTGGGTAGTATAGTCATTTTCACAATATTGATTATTCCAAACAAAGAACATGGTATATCTCTCCATTTGTTTGTGTAGTCTTTGATTTCTTTCATCAGTATCTTATAGTTTTCTGCGGACAAGTCTTTTGCCTCCTTAGATAGGTTTATTCCTAGGTATTTTATCCTTTTTGTTGTGATGGTAAATGAGATTGTTTCCTTAATTTCTCTTTCTGATATTTCATTGTTAGTGTATAGGAATGCAAGAGATTTCTATGTATTAATTTTGTATCGTGTGACTTCACTAAATTCATTGGTTAGCTCAAGTAGTTTTCTGGTGGCCTTTTTAGGATTTTCTATGTATAGTATCATGCCATTCGCAAACAGTGACAGTTTTATTTCTTCTTTGCCAATTTTGATTCCTTTTATTTCTTTTTCTTCTCTGATTGCTGTGGCTATGACTTCCAAAACTATGCTGAATAACAGTGGCAAGAATGGGCACACTTGTCCTGCTCCTATTTTAGAGGAAGTGTTTTCAGTTTTTCACCATTGAGAATAATGTTTGCTGTGAGTTTCTCATACATGGCCTTTATTATGTTGAGGTAGGGTCCCTCTATGCCCACTTTCTGGAGAGTTTTTATCATAAATGGATGCTGAATTTTATCAAAAGCTTTTTCTGCATCTACTGAGAAGATCACATGGTTTTTACTCTTCAATTTGCTAATATGGTGTATCACATTGATTGAGTTGCCTATACTGAAGAATTCTTGCATCCCTGGAATAAATCCCACTTGATAATGATGTATGAATCTTTTAATGTGTTGTTGAATTCAGCTTGCTAGTATTTTGTTGAGGATTTTTGCATCTATGTTCACCAGTGATATTGGCCTGTAATTTTCTTTTTTTTGTGATATCTTTGTCTAGTTTTGGTATCAGGGTGATAGATCAATGGAACAGGATAGAAAGACCAGAGAAAAACCCATGCACCTATGGTCACCTAATCTATGACAAAGGAGGCCAGAATATAAAATGGACCAAAGACAGCCTCTTCTATAAGTGGTGCTGGGAAAACTGGACAGCTACATATAAAAGAATGAAATTAGAACACTCCCTAACACCATACACAAAAATGAAATCAAAATGAATTATATACCTAAATGTAAGGCCAGATACTATAAAACTCTTAAGGAAAACACAGGCAGAACACTGACATAAATCACAGCAAGATCTTTTTTGACCCACCTCTTAGAGTAATGAGAATAAAAACCAAAAAAGAACAAATGGGATCTAATTAAACTTTAAAGCTTTTGCACAGCAAAGGAAACCATAAACAAGTTGAAAAGACAACCCTCTGAATGAGAGAAAATATTTGGAAATGAAGCAAAGGAAAAAGGATTTATCTCCAAAATATACAAACAGCTCATACAACTCAATATCAACAAAACAAACAAATTGATTGAAAAATGGGCAGAAGACCTAAATAGACCTTTCTCCAAAGAAGACATACAGATGGCCAACAAACACACGAAAAAATGCTCAACATCACTAATTATTAGAGAAATGCAAGTCAAAACTAAAATGAGATATCACCTCACACTGGTCAGAATGGCCATCATCACAAAATCTACAAACAGTAAATGCTGAGAGGGTGTGGAGAAAAGGGAACCTTCTTGCACTGTTGGTGGGAATGTAAATTGACACAGCCACTAAGGAGAACAGTATGGAGGTTCCTTAAAAAACTAAAAATAGAACTACCATGTGACCTAGCAATCCCACTACTGGGCATATACCCAGAGAAAACCATAATTCAAAAAGACACATGCACCCCAATGTTCACTGTAGCACTATTTACAATAGCCAGGACACGGAAACAACCTAAACGTCCATCAACAGAGAAATGAATAGAGAAAATATGGTACATATATACAGTGGAATATTACTCAGACATAAAAAGGAACGAAATTGGGTCATCTGTAGAGACGTGGATGGACCTAGAGACCGTCATACAGAGTGAAGTAAGTTGGAAAGAGAAAAACAAATATCGTATATTAATGCATATATGTGGAATCTGAAAAAATAGTTTCAGACGATCTTATTTACAAAGCAGAAATAGAAACACAGACATAAACAACAAACATATGGATACCAAGGGGGAAAGGGGGGGTTGGAATGAATTGGGAGATTAGGATTGACATATATACACTATTGATACTAAGCATAAAATAGATAACTAATGAGAACCTACTGTGCAGCACAGGGAACTCTACTCACTGCTCTGTGTTGACCTAAATGGGAAGGAAATCCAAAAAAGAGGGGATATATGTATGTGTAGAGCTGATTCACTTCACTGTACAGTAGAAACTAACACAACAATGTAAAGCAACAATACTCCAATAAAAATTAATAAAATAAAATAAACCTATTTCCCCCCAAAAAAATAATCTATGATGACCATCCCAGATTTTCTGCCAAAAACAGTGAAAAAAGAAAAATTATGGAACACACAGTATATAAAATTTTCAAGGTGTTTTAAATGGATCACACTTAAACTTCATAACAGCTTTATAACATAGGTAGTATTCATATACTTTTTTTAATTTTTCAGCTAAGAGGTCAAAGTTTAAGGTGGTAGAATAACTTTCTCAATGACTATAAAAATGTTTATGGGAGAGACGGCATTCTGAAAAACTCAATTACGTTATCTGTTAAAATCTTCATTTGCTTTAGGCCCTATTTAAATGGCAGATTATCCAAAAAGCCTTCATCGACACCTAAACATTCTTTAAATCCATCCTCTCTCTTCCCTATTGTCTCTACCCTTGGTCTTTGAACATCATGTCTTTGTGAGTTTCCTCTTCCCTTCATTTTAATTTGTCTGTAATACAATTAATGTATCCTTCTTCTTATGTATTTGACTTTATTATAAGCTCTACAGGTCAGTAACTCTCCCTTATCTGTTTTTGAAACTGTATGCAGTGCCTTGCATGTTGCTTTTTAAATATATAATGATTACCAACCCAGATATTTTCATAGTGGATTGAATTATTTTTCCTTAAAGCCAGAGTTTATATTTTGGAAGAGTTGTTGGTTTTTCCTGTACTGTTTAAGTGAGAAAATTCCCTTGAGAAGTGAAGGAGAAAATTAGAAGAGAAACAAAGTAATTAACATAGGATATAAAGCAAGCAATAAAGACAGTCAAAATATTACAAACATAATGAAATTAAAATGGCATTAAGGGAAATATCAAAGTCAGAAGAATCAAAAATGGTAAATTAAAATTATAATTTATTAAATTTTACGTAATCAACATTCTAAAAATAAGATCTTACAGAGTATTTCTGCAGGCTTTATTGGGTAAAGTCAACAGAAACTAAAGTAATTCAAGATAACAAGAAAAAGGAATGAGGAAACTGAAGGAAAAAATGCAGCACTTTATTAGCCTAGGAATATGACTACGAAGACTACAGAGGAAAGCGATAGAGAAAATAGAGATAGAAGCACCAAAATCTCTTCCATTTTTGTTGACTAGTTCCATTTTGTTATATGAAATCTATATTTATTCCTGTTTCTCTGCAAACAATTGCAACTTT
Organism: Lipotes vexillifer; assembly: GCF_000442215.2. Classification (NCBI taxonomy): domain Eukaryota; kingdom Metazoa; phylum Chordata; class Mammalia; order Artiodactyla; family Lipotidae; genus Lipotes; species Lipotes vexillifer. The sequence continues at coordinate 1,758,128 of NW_006792653.1, forward strand.
GAAATCACAGTATAAAAAATAAAATATTTCCCTTATCCATCCATCTTCCTATATTTTTAATTTTTTATCTTAATAAAGCAACTAATATTGTGCAATTATAATTCAGATTGTATTAACAGTCTCTTTATATGAAGACAAACATCTATTCAGAGCACACATTTGAGGCACACAATGGGATCAAAATGCCCACGTCAGTAATCTCATTTATCTACTTTAAAGATACATTCACATATTCAATCAATTAGTTAAGTGTTTTATATGAATATTCATTTTTCTCCTTGGAGGAATACACACACACACACACACACGCGCGCGCGCGCGCACAAGACATGGCTATAGATAACAACAAGGGCACAGACCTCATGAGCTCATTCTCTAATCATGGAGCAAAACTTAGTAAGACACTTTGGAGAATAAAAAAATATGTAGCCACAATACAAATTATAACTACAAGAGTCTTAGAGAAAATAAAGTGTGGTTGCAAATTCTGGAGGAGGTTCCATAACCTGGATCTAAAGGGTCTATGATATTACTAAATGTGCAAGTCAGGTGGGACATCTCTCTGAGCAGTAATATACATTAAGATGGAGGTGAAAATTAATATTCTATTGAATGGTAACAATACAGAATTAATTGGAGTTGAGGATAGCTACTTGATAAAAGTGAGAAATTGACAATATTGGCCAAGTGATTTAAAAAATTAGTACACTAGTTTGATGATATTTCTGCTTGATTATAAATTCTTGGAGCATAGCTTACCCACTGTACTTGAGAATGCAACCTTATTTGAAAAAGTTTTTGCAATGCAATCAAGTTAAGATGAGGTCATACTGGATCGGGGTAGGCCCTACTCCAATGACTGGTGTCCTTATAAAAAGAGGCAAATTTGGACATAGAGACACACAGACATAGGGAGAATGCCATGTGACAATGGAGGCAGAGATTGGAATGATGCAATTGTCAAGGAACACCAGGATTACCAGCCACCACCAAAATCTAGGAGAGAGGCATGGAAGAGATTCTCCCTCAGAGCCTCCAAAAGAAATCAACCTTGCCAACACCTTGATTTTGGACTTCTAGTCTCCAAGAACTGTGAGAGAGTAAATTTCTGTTTTAAGCCACCTAGTTTGTGGTGATTTGTTATGGCAGCCCCTAGGAAACTAAGACAGATCTCTTTCTCATATCTCATGTGAAAGAATTCCAAGTGGCTCAAATAATGTTTTATTTAAGTCTTTACTTTGAAATATACATAGACTCATAGGAAACTGCAAAAAAATATATAGATAGGTCTCATTCCACCCTTTACCCAGCCTCTCCTTTTAACATCTTGTATGAGTACAGCATCAAATTCAGGAAATTGATGTTGACACAATTCATAGACTTTACTCAGATTTCACCAGCTACACAGGCTCTCATGTGTGTGTGTGTGTGTGTGTGTGTGTGTGTGTGTTTGTGTGTGTGTGTGTGTTGCTATATGCAATTTTATCACAGGGGTAGCTACACGTAAGCACCCCAACAATCAAGATACTCACATCAAGATACTCACCTGTACCATTACCACAAATCTCCTTCAGGCTATACCTTTACAGCCACACCCAGCTCTTCCTACTTTCCCTAAACTCTTGTAACCACCATCTTGTAACCATCATCTTTCTAATTATGTTATTTCACAAATGTAATGGAATCATGCAATAATGGCTTTTTTCACTTCACATAATTTTCTTGAGGTTCATTAAAATTGTGTGTGTATCAATAGGCTGTTTCCTTATATTGCTGGATATTATGGCATGGTGTGGATATACCACAGTTGTTTAACCCTTCACTTATTGAAGGACGTTTGAGGAGTTTCAAGTTTTACACTATTTTTAAAAATAAATAAGTAAATAAACCTGTTGTGTACAAGCGTCTGTGTGAAAATAAATTTTCATTTCTCTGGGATAAATGCCCAGAAGTGAAATTGTTGGATCACATGGTAAGTCCATTTTAGTTTTAAAAGGGACCGCTAAACTATTTTTTCAGACTAGCTAGGCCATTTTAAATTCTCATGTATCAGTGATACAAGTTTTCCACATTTTCATCAGCATATAGTTTTATCACTATTTTTTTTATTTTAGCCATTCTGAGTGGTATATAGTAATATGCTGTTGCAATTTTAATTTGAATTTTCCTAATGGTAATAAATTTGAACATCTTCTCACATGATGATTTGATAACTGTGTATCTTCTTTGGTGAAATGTCTATGCATTTTTTTTGCCATTTTTCTAATTTTATTGTTTTTTCAAGGTTGATGTTTCATAGTTCTTTATTTAGTAAAGACAGAAGTTCTCTGGTAACTACAAGATTAACAAATATGTTCTCCTAGTCTGCAGCTTGACGTTTCATCCTCTTAACAGATTTTTTATAGACCAAAAGTTTTTAATGTTAGTGAGGTAAATTACCAATATTTTCTTTTATGGATTATGCTCTTGGTATCATGTCCAATAACCCTTCACTTGGACTTAGGACCTAAAGATTTTTTTTCCCTATATTTTTGTCTCAAAGTTTTATAGGTTTACATTTTACTTTAATTCCATGATCTATTTTGAGGTAATTTTTATACAAGGTGTGAGTTTCACATGGAGATTCTCTTTTTTTGTCTATTGCTATCCCATTTCTCTAGCCCCACTCTTTGAAAAGGTAGCCCTCCTCCACTGAATTGTTTTTGTTCCTTTATCAAAAGTTAGACATATTAGTGTGGATCTACTTTTTATTTCTGTATTTGCTTCCATTGATCTATGTGTCTCACCCAGCAATATCACAGTCTTGATACTGTACCATGAATTTGGTATGTCTCTTTAAATAGTAAATCTACTTTCATTTATTTCAATAGCATTTTATAGTTTTATTATAGTTACACCTAATGATTTCATTTTCTCTGGTACAACCGGGAGTTATATTGCATTTTTAATTTCATTTCCCAAGTGTTTAGTGTTGGTATATAGAAATGCAGTTGATTTTTGTGTGTTGATCTTGAATCCTGTGACTCAGTTCTAAGCTGTTCTTTTTTTTTTTTTTTTCTGTAAATTCCTTGGGATTTTCTACACATACAATCATTTCATCTACAAAGACTTTTACTCCTTCCTTTACAAACTGTATGCCTTTTTATTTTGTATTTTTTTCTTATTGCAGTGGCTAGAAATTCTGGAATTATTTGAATATGAGTCCTGGGAACAGACATCCTTACCCTGTCCTTGGTCTTAGGAAACATTCAATCTTTTATCATTAAGTATTATGTTAGCTGTAGATGTTCTTTATAAGGTTAAGGAAGTTCTCCTTTATTCTTAGTGTATTAAGAGGTTTTTTTAAAAAAAAATCATAATTGGGTTTGAATTCTATCAATGGCTTTTTCTTTCTTTCTCTCTTTCTTTTTTTTGCCTTGAAGTATATAGGCTGATCCTAAACACTGTGTCAACTCCAGGTGCACAGCTAAGTGACCCACCCATATATATACTTTTTTTTTTTCTGATTATTCTCCATCACAGGTCACCACAAGATACTGAATATTGCCATACAGCAAATCTCGGTTGCCCATCCATTCCATGTTATACAGTAGTGTCAAAAGTGTCAATTGCTTTTTCTATGCCAATTGATAACATCATATGATTTTTCCTTTTAAGTTTGCCGACACAGTGGATGCCAATGATTGATTTTCAAATACTGAACCACCTTTTCATACATGAAATACACCTCATTCATTATTATTATTTTATTATTTTTTTTATATTTTTTAAGTTTATATAAATATACTTAAGAGTTATTAAAAAGTTTTTAAAGTTGTATATTTGTATAAATACATAAAAGTTATATTTGATTTGCTAAAATTTTGTTGAGGATTTTGCATCTATGTTCATGAGAGATATTGGGACCAGATCACCTCTGTCTTGAAAGGGAAATGAATGACTGAACTTTTAGTGAGCTCTCTAAGATTGTGGATGGAAGTTTCCACTGTTTAGATGGTTGAAACAAAAAAGGAAAAGCTCACTAGGAGAGAAATAAGAAATGTCAGTGTAGGTAATATTGGATAATGCCTTATTTTTCTCTTGAGTAGAAAATAAATGGAGTTTTACTTTTCATAATACTTTGAATTATTTTTATCTCTTGGAGTTCTGAATCTTTTGGTCATTGTTTCAAATATCTTAATTTAATGCACATAAAGGAGAAATTCGTATCCCTTATTTCACAACTCCCCCCCACAAATAGCTCAATTATCAAAATGTTTATTAGTTTATCTTTTAAACTAATTAGTTTATCTTTTCAGGTTTCTTTAGAGTTCTATGTAGAGAGATTAGGCATTGCTCCAATTGTACTTAAGGTACTATGGAATATTTCTTCATGATACTTTTTCCAATTAATAGTTAAATAATAGTTAAGCTGCCAAAAATATATATTTATTCTGTAATTATAATTTTCAGATCTAACTCCTTAAGTAATTTACAAAAAAAATTCTAAATACACTACTTATTACTATAAAAACAATTCATAGCATTCCATTATTTAGAAGTTTAGCTATAATCTGAAATATACATTTCAAAAAGAAATATGGCTAATTCAGAATAGTCAGGCTCAAATAACTTCTTATCAAAAGTCACTGAAACTAATTAATACTGCTTCAAACTTGAACTGCATTTACCTGAAGCATTTATTCTAGTGAAAATGTGAAAAAGATAATTTCAACGAATAACTTACTCTTGCCTTTTCACTTTTTACTTCCCATGCCACGTAGTAAATCTTCTGATCTTTAATTATACGTGGTAACAATATTCTCATGAAATCTAATACTGATCTGTAAGCCTGAGTTAGACAATATTTGTAAAACTTGATATAATGCTAATTTACAATTTTCTGCTCTACAAATGTTTGCATAAATAATGGAGTGAGTTGTTGCTGTTTCCATGGTCTTTGTTTAATTAGACACTCTTGGCAATTCAACACAATTATAGGGAAACAAATGACAGATAATTTCTTCTTTGCATTAAATATAATTACGTGAGCTCTTTGGAAAATACATTTTCAAAAATCTTCTTCATGCCAAAGTAGATTTTCTGTACTGTCTAATGAGAAACGACTGTGTTTAATTCTGTTATAAAATATTCACAATTCATTTTAATAGTTCTAGAAAAAAAAAGACTAACAGAACTTTTGAAAGAAGGCATTAATGATCCCCTTCTCTGCAGATATTTCACACACATACAACAAATGAAATTCTATTTCTTCTAGACATCTACAGACAAAGAGGTGCACACACAGATCTCCAATTTAGAATATTCATTATGAATCTAAACAAGGGTAAAATATGGTCCTGAAATTTAGGATTAACTTAATTCTCTCTTACAAACCCTTGTGTACAAATGCATACACCTACACACATGTAATGATACTCCACTAGGAGAATGGAAATAAAGTCTTCCATACAAACATAAAATATTCCTAATAAAGGTAAATACATTATCGGGATACAAACAGAGCAGAGTATATAATCATTTCCTAGTAGAGTCCTCTTTATCATAACACAGCAACATCTGACACTAGAGCAGAAGCTATCAGTTGCCAAGTTCTGCTGAATAACATACAGCATCCAGTCAAACTTCTTATTCTTTCATTGTTAAAAATCTATCTTTAAAGACAAATAACGTTACCATAAGGAGATATGTCTGTGCGCATATATGTGGGTACGTGTGAGATTAATTTTCTTTAGAGAATTTCAAGATGTTCAAGAGATTCAAGAAGCTCTAACTTCCTAACACAAGTACAGGGAATTAGGAAAGAGGAGGAGAGTATAAGAAAGTGCTTTTGGAAACAAAAATAGCAGTGTTGATACAGAACTGTCTGCACAGGAGGGAAAAAATTCCATAAGAGCACAAGAAGCTCACTGAGCACTGAGTATCAAGCTACATAATATTTTTAAAATTCACACATAGACAAACTATTATAGAATGTTACACTTTAAAGACAAAAAGAATGTTCCAAACCCTTTCAAACAAAAAACAATAGAACAACAGACAAATGGCCTTCCAAGAAACAAACATCAGACTAGCATCATACTTTTTTTTTTTTTTTTTTTTTTGCGCGTTACGTGGGCCTCTCACTGCTGTGGCCTCTCCCGTTGCGGAGCACAGGTTCCGGACGCGCTTTTTTTTTTTTCTTGCGTTATGCGGGCCTCTCACTGTCGTGGCCTCTCCCGTTGCGGAGCACGGGCTCCGGACGCGCAGGCTCAGCGGCCATGGCTCACGGGCCCAGCCGCTCCGCGGCATGTGGGATCTTCCCGAAACGGGGCACGAACCCGCGTCTCCTGCATCGGCAGGCGGACTCTCAAGCACTGCGCCACCAGGGAAGCCCTAGCATCATACTTTTCTTCAGTAGGAGATATCAAAAAATTGGAGCAATGTCTTAAAGGAAGAGAATAAAATGGGATAAAATCTAGAACTCTGTTTCCCACCAAATTACTAGTCAGTTTTCAGTTGAAAAGAAATGTTTATTAATGCAAAATCACTGAACATTGACTTGCACGGAAGTGTCCTCACAAGGAAATTATTTGCATATTGACTTCAGAAAATGAGAGTAAAACCCAAGAATTGTGAATATATTTCTTATAGTCTTTATTCTCAAATTCTCTTCACCCCTTAGTCTCCAAAAGCAGCAGTAGGGAGCTGTGGCAGTGGTGAGTTATTTTTTGTAACACTGCTACAGGAACAAATTTAAATCCTGTTTATTAATACTTTATGGTAAAATGGCTTTTAAGAAATGGCTCTCCTGCCATCTTAAAGATACTGGAGCATATAGTTCTATCAACAAGCAAAAACAAATTCAATCAGAGAACGTTGGCTGTTGATTACAGTCTTGCCAAATATAGTCACGGTCCAAAAAGACGTAAACACAAAGCATGATTTTAAGAGTTAAAAGAATGTAAAAAGTAAAAATACATTTGCCACTGATACTAGGAACATTTTGAATGGCACTGCTGGTGTGACATTAGAAACCTGATGATGAGATGCAACTGTGTAGACCACTACGTTCTGAATTAAACAAAAATTACCCAATAATAATAATAAACCAATAATTTTCAACTTTATAAATCAAGATACAGAGAAAGCACAAAAGATTTAATTACACTTGACACAATAGAATACACATATTTTTAGCTTTAAAGTGAAAGTCAAGGTAAAGAAGCATAGAGGCACTTACATGCTCATCTCACAAAATGGAAATTCAAATGATGATGTTTACATTGATTAAAAAATTCTAAATTTCAATATTAAGAAAAAAAGCAACAGGGATAATCAATTTTAAAAGTTTAGGGTGTCAAAATGACCAAGGATTGGAAAAGGAAAGAAGTGGCAGTGCTGGTGCAGAAATAAATTAATAGCTCATCTATCATAGCCCCAAAACAATGGAAAAATATCTACAGTTGATGAATCAAAAAACAGCAGCATAAGCATATATGTTAGATATGTGAAGGTAAGTGCCAGAACACTGCTAAACAGGGATAATTAAGGTCTCACTGAGTATATTATACTAGGGCATGTAGAAGGTTAGGGCAAAGAATTGCTGAGTTTTTTTTAACTCCATCAATACCATTTGTTTTCATTTTTTAAAACTACGTGTATTCCCTTGATCTAGTTTTTATAATTTTTTTTAAATGGCTTAAATTTTAATGGTATCAATATTTTTTGTGAGGTGAGTTTTAACAAAAATGGTGTTCTGATCATTTAAAATGTGATAAAGGTCATTCTTTATATTACTGAAAAAGAATTATTGAGATTTCTAGAAAATACTTTTGCTAATGCATTTCAGACACTATTTTATATTATAAAATGTCATTTTTCTGAAGTTAAAAAATATACATCTATATAATGAATTCCACCTACAAATACCTTTTTGGGTTTTTCTCCTTAACTTTTCTTTTTTCATTTCTGTAAGCACAATGGTTAAGAGTTTAGGTTTCTGAATCTTAAAAACTCAGAAAACAGCAAAACCATGAATAATATGACAATATTCTTAATTTAGTGTGATGAGTGAGGCACTATGGTAACTGCTTTACATGCATCATTTCATTTATTAACCACAGCAGCCTTCTCACTTAGGAATTCTTATGACCTCTGTTTTAAATACAAGGAAATAGAGGTTAAAGAGGCAAAGTAACTTGCTCAAGATTTAATTTTTCATTTAGTTAATATTATCAAATGGGCACCATTCTAGATATCTGGTATATATCTATAGTAAAAATAGATAAAACCTTTGCCCTCACAGGACTTATAGTCAACTGGGTGGATATAATAATTTAAAAATAAATCATATAAACTGTATTGTTTTCTAGAAAATGATAAATTTTATGACAAAAAATATATAGCATAAAGCAGATTTAGGGCATTTGCAACTTTAAATATGATGGTCATGATAGGCCTCACTAAGACATTTAAGCAAACTCTCAAAGGATATGAAGAAGATAGCCATTTGGCTATCTTTATGAAGGCCACTGAAAACAGGGAATAACCAGAGGGAAAGTTTTAAGACAACAGCATGAGGTCAAGGGTGTGTCTGGAGGAGACAAGGAAACTATAAAGAATAACATAGGGTCCCAGTGGCCATTATAAAGATTTTGACTTTAAATAAAAGTGTAACAGGAAATTATGAATATTCCAGAATCTTATGAGGAACAAAACAGTGACTATACCTAAGTCAATGAGGTCAGTCTTCATAAGGAAGCTACATTTCAGCTGGGCCTGAGGAGTCCATTCACCAAATCCTCCGGAGAGAGGAACATGGGCAGAGATGAGAGGAAATACCATGTCAAAGTTACCAAGGCATGACTGTATATGGTATGAGAGGGAATAGGGTCTCTGTACAACAAAAATCAGAAGACCAGAATGGAACAAATATTGGAAACTTGATGCCATACAGAGATTCTGAACTCTGTTTTGTAGGCTATTGGACACCAAGGAAATGTTTTTTTGACAGATTCAATTCAGGTGTCCTTTTAAACTTATTCTATCCAACGAAATCAAAACTTACAATTCTATTCTCTAGTTGAACTTGGTTCTTAAACTTAGGATCAAATGTCTTTCAGGAAGATTTCTCTGGTGGTATTGTGGAGGATATGCTGGACAACTAAACTAAAAAAAAAAAAAAAAAAGTAGCATGCACTATTCTAGGGTTTTGAGCCCAGAGCTACAGAAGCCCAAAGTAGGAAGCAATTACCATCCATGTTTACGGAATTGGGGTGACACACAGGAGTTGTCCTCCACAGAGATATAGACATTGCATAGGTATTGAAGAAGGAAATTTCCATATAGCAGACGTAAGGATTAACAACAAATAGATGACAACTCTCTTAAAATTAAGAATTACATAAAACAGAAACACACACACTAAAGCACGCTTCACAAGCAACAAAAGCCATTTACCAAAAATTCTGCTTTCATTATGTTATTAAAAATGAGGCTTCCAGGGCTTCCCTGGTGGTGTAGTGGTTGAGAGTCTGCCTGCCAATGCAGGGGACACGGGTTCATGCCCTGGTCCGGGAGGATCCCACATGCCGTGGAGCGGCTGGGCCCATGAGCCATGGCCTCTGAGCCTGCGCGTCCGGAGCCTGTGCTCCGCAACAGGGGCCGTAAAAAAAAAAAAAAAAAAAAAAAAAAAAAAAAAAAATGAGGGTTCCATCAGCAAGCACCACCTTTTCTACTCAGATAAGCTTTTCTGATTCTTGTTTGAAAAATTAGAATTTTGAATTTGGTAACCTGAAATGTTCCTTACAGTTTCATGAGTCTATGAAACACTTAAAGTAAAATTATATATGTGTATTTTTATTTTGCTAACCTACAAATCATTTTCATCCTTTATACTATTTATTTTTTCTCTAGAGTCTGACTTGTAGATATAATTTTGTACTATAAAGCCAACATGAAGGCTTTTCTACTTATTCAAATATTCATCAAAATGAATATTATAATTTCTACATAACACAATTATATTTCAGTTTCCAAAAGTATCAAATTTCCAGGTGACCTTTACGTTACACATTATATGACATATCTCTTTCCTGAGACTCACACAAAATAATTTGTTCTATGATAACTTCCTCCCTGTCATTAGTACATGCATGAGCTAATCTTTCCATAAACAGAGAGATATAAAAGCATGTTCAAATATAATGTTACTTCATAAGGAGTAATATAAAATCTAGAAGTATCCTGTGTCTTTATTCTTCCATGCTATGTACTTCTTTGAATTGAAAGACACTGAATAGAGATTCAACAGATCAGAGTGGAATGAAATACTACCTAGTGATTCTTTTCCAATTAGTCGAAAAACTAGTATAATAACCATGTATGAGTAAGTTCTATACAATTCTTTAGTATATTTCTTCTCAAAGGACATTCTCAGTCGATGTTCACATTTAGATTTAGGACTGAGTTGTTTATGTTAGATACTTTTTTCTATATGTGAATCTTTCACTGATGTTTACCAAAATGCAATCTATCCCAATCTTTTTACTTATCACAATGTACTGGAAAAATAATGTTTTTATTAATATGACCTTGCAAAGAACACTAATACTTAAATTTTTATCTTTCTAAAGAAGAAATTGTAGAATTTGTTGCCTAATGAAGAAATAAACATGATTTCAATTCTGCCTGATTTGAGATATCTAAAAAAATCAGTCTTGGAGAGGAGTCAAGGTGGCGGTGTGGTAAGACACAGTTTGTGTCCTGCCACAACTAGGTGACTGCCAGACGCTGGTGGGGGACCCCGACACCCAAGGAGATGGGAAGAACTCCCAAGCAAACCAGTAAGAAATGGGGGGACTGAGTGGGGAGGAAAAGTGGAGGCCACACAGGACCAGTGCCCCCTGAGGGGTGGCTGAGAGTGGGGAGGGGTTCCCATGCCTGGAGCGACCCTATTGGGCTTGGATCAGAGGGGAGTGTGTACAGTGTTTCCCCTGCCCAATCGGCTGGGGAAGTCTACCTGGCTCTCAGGCAAGGACCTATGCCCTCAGAGGTCCCCTATGGGCTGGGTTCGTCTGGGGGCATAGAAGAGTGGGGGGGAGAAAACAGGAGAGGCTGGTGGGAGGGGTCCTCTAGGACCAGAGGAGTGGGAAGGGAGCAGAGGGCGTTTGCCCCACCCACCTGAGCCCAGGAAGCCTGCTGGGCTCCCAGGTGGGGTCCTCTGCTCTCTGAGACCAGAGGCAGAAGACACTCCTGGGCCCCTTCTGTTCTGTAGAGCCTAAGCCCCACTCCCTACTCCCCCGACCCCCACCTTTTACAGCCCTGTGGGGACTAAACATAGGCCTCACCCACCACCAAAACCTCACCCCAGCTTAGGCCCTGCCCTCCACAACCAAGGCCTTTCCACCTTTTTTTCTCCTCCTCTTTATTTCTACTGTGGTTCTGTTTTACATTCCAGTTGTTGTTTCCTCTATATTTTTATTTTTATATGTTTTCTAACATAGTTGTTAGTTTGGTACTCTAATTATATATTTCGTTTTGGTTTTTTTTTTTTTTTTTTTTGCTGTCCCATGTGGCTTGCGGGATCTTGGTTCACGAGCCAAGGGTTGGGCCGAAGCTCCTGCAGTGGGAGCTCCAAGTCTGAACCACTGGAGTAACAGAGAACCTCAGACCCCAGAGAATATTCTTCGGAGTGAGATCTCCTAGAGGTCTCCATCTCAGGACCAAGACCCAGCTCAAACCAGCAGTGTACAAACTGCAGTGTTGGAAGCCTCAGGCCAAACAACCAGTAAGACAGGAACACAATACCACTCATAAAAAAAGGAAAAAAAAGAATGAGATGGCAAAAACGTGTCACAGATGAAGGAGCAAGGTAAAAACCTACAGGACCAAATAAATGAAGAGGAAATAGGTAATCTACCAGAAAAAGAATTCAGAGTAATGATAGTAAAGATGATCCAGAATTTCAGAAATAGAATGGAGGCATGGGTTGAGAAAATACAAGAAATGTTTAACAAAGACCTAGAAGAACTAAAGGACAAACAAACAGAGATGAAAAACACAATAACTGAAATGAAAAATACACTAGGAGGAATCAATAACAGAATAACTGAGGCAGAAGAACAAATAAGTGAGCTGGAAGACAAAACGGTGAAAGTAACTGCTGAGGAGCAGAATAAAGTAAAAAGAATTGAAGACAATCTCAGAGACCTCTGGGACAACACTAAAAGCACCAATATTCAAATTATAGGGGTCTCAGAAGAAAAAGATAAAAAGAAAGTGTCTGAGAAAATATTTGAAGAGGTTATCGTGGAAAACTTCCTAACATGGGAAAGCAAATAGTCACCCAAGTCCAGGAAGCACAGAGATTCCCATACAGGATAAACCCTAGGAGAAACACACCAAGACACATATTAATCAAACTATCAAAAATTAAATTCAAAGAACAAATATTAAAAGCAGCAAGGGAAAACAAAAAGTAACATACAAAGGAATCCCATAATGTTATCAGCTGATTTTTCAGCAGAAACTCTGCAGGCCAGAAGGGAGTGGCAGGATACACTTAAAGTGATGAAAGATAAAAACCTACAATCAAGATTACTCTACCCAGAAAGGATCTCATTCAGATTCACCAGAGAAATCAAAAGATTTTCAAACAAGCAAAAGCTAAGAGAATTTAGCGCCACCAAACCAGATTTACAACAAATGCTACAGAAATTTCTCTAGGTGGGAAAGACAAGAGAAGAAAAAGACCCACAAAAACAAACCCAAACCAATTGATAAAATGCTAATAGGAACATACATATCGATAATAACCTTGAATGTAAATGGATTTAAAGCCTCAACCAAAAGACACAGACTGGCTGAATACATCGAAAAACAAGACACATATATATGCTGTCTAAAGAGACCCACTTCAGGCCTACGGACACATACAGACTGAAAGTGAAAGGATGCAAAAAGATATTCCATGCAAATGGAAATCAAAAGAAAGCTGGAGTAGCAATACTTGTATCAGATAAGATAGACTTTAAAATAAAGACTGTTACAAGAGATAAGGAAGGACACTACATAATGATCAAGGGATAAATCCAAGAAGAAGATATAACGATTATAAATGTTTATACACCCAGCATAGGAGCACCTCAATACATAAGGCAAATGCTAACAACCATGAAAGGGGAAATCAATAGTAACACAATAATAGTAAGGGACTTTAACACTCCACTTACAGCAATGGACAGATCATCAAAACAGAAAATAAATAAGGAAACACAAGCTTTAAATGACACAATAGACCAGAAAGAGTTTTTTTTCTTTTTGCGGTATGTGGGCCTCTCACCGCTGCGGCCTCTCCCGTCATGGAGCACAGGCTCCGGACGCGCAGGCCCAGCGGCCATGGCCCATGGGCCCAGCCACTCTGCGGCACATGGGATCCTCCTGGACCGGGGCACAAACCCACGCCCCCTGCATCGGCAGGCGGACTCCCAACCACTGCGCCACCAGGGAAGCCCACAGACCAGATAGACTTAATTGATATTTACAGAACATTCTACCTAAAAGTAGCAGAATAACTTTCTTCTCAAGTGCATACAGAACATTCTCCAGGATAGATCACAACTTGGGTCACAAACCAAGCCTCGGAAAATTTAAGAAAATTGAAATCGCACCAAGAATCTTTTCTGACCACAACATTAGGAGATTGGAAATCGATTACAGGAAAAAACTGTAAAAGCCACAAGTACATGGAGGCTAAACACTGCACTACTAAATAACCAAAAGATCACTGTAAAAATCAAAGAATAAATTAAAAAATACATAGAAGCAAATGACAATGAAAACAAAATGACCCAAAACCTACGGGATGCAGCAAAAGCAGTTCTGAGAGGGAAGTTTATATCAGTTCAACCTCACCTCAAGAAATAAGAAGAATCTCAAATACAAAACAATCTAACCCTACACCTACAGCAACTAGAGAAAGAAGAACAAAGAAAAACCAAAGTCAGTAGACAGAATGAAATCATAAAGATCAGAGCAGAAATAAATGAAATAGAAATGAAGAAAAAAATAGCAAAAGATTAACAAAACTCAAAGCTGGTTCTTTGAGAAGACTTTGAGGCAGACTCATCAAGAAAAAAGAGGAGAGGATGCAAAACAATAAAATTAGAAATGAAAAAGAGGAAGTCACAACTGACACTGCAGAAATACAAAGGATTATAAGAGAATACTACAAACAACTGTATGCCAATAAAATGGAGAAAAAAGAAGAAATGGACAAAGTCTTGGAAAGGTACAATTTTCCAAAACTGAACCAGGAAGAGTTAGAAAATATACACAGAATTATCACAAGTAATGAAACTGAAACTGTAATTAAAAACGCTCCAACAAACAAAAGTCCAGGACCAGATGGCTTCACAGGTGAATTCTATCAAACATTTAGAGAACAGCTAACACCTATCCTTCTCAAACTCTTCCAAAAAATTGCAGAGGGAGAAACACTCCCAAACGCATTCTACGAAGCCACCATTACTCTGATACCAACACCAGAAAAAGTTATCACAAAAAAGAAAATTATATAACAATATCACTGATGAATATAGATGCAAAAATCCTCAACAAAATACTAGCAAACAGAATCCAACAACATATTAAAAGGATCATACACCATAATCAAGTGGGATTTATCCGAGGGATGCAAGGATTCTTCAATATATGCAAATCAATCAATGTGATACACCATATCAACAAATTAAACAATAAAAACCATATGATCATCTCAACAGATGCAGAAAAAGATTTTGACAAAATTCAACACCCATTTATGATAAAAAAAATCCAGATAATGGGCATAGAGGGAACTTACCACAACATAATTAAGACCATATATGACAAACCCACATCAAACTTCATACTCAATGGTGAAAAACTGAAAGCATTTCCACTAAGATCAGGAACAAGACAAGGATGTCCAATCTCGCCACTGTTATTCAACATAGTATTGGAAATCCTAGCCACGGCAATCAGAGAAGAAAAGGAAATAAAAGGAATACAAATTGGAAAAGAAGAAGTAAAACTGTCACTGTTTCCTGATAACAAGGTACTATACAGAGAAAATCCTAAAGATGTCACCAGAACACTACTAGAATTAATCAATGAATTTGGTAAGGTTGCAGGATACAAAATTAATGCAAGGAAATCTCTGGCATTCCTATACACCAACAGTGAAAAATCAGAAAGAGAAATTAAGGAAACAAACCCATTTACAACTGCAACAACAACGGCAAAATACCTACAAATAAACTTACCTAAGGAGGCAAAAGACTTGTACTGAGAAAACTATAAAACACTGATGAAAGAAAACAAAGATGACATAAACAGATGGAGAGATATAACATGTTCTTGGATTAGAAGAAATTGATCAATATTATGAAAATGACTGTACTACCCAAAGCAATCCACAGATTCAATGTAATCCCTATCAAACAACCAGTGGCATTCTTCACAGAATTAGAACAAAATATTTTACAATTCGTATGGAAACACAAAAGACCCTGAATAGCCAAAGCAATCTTGAGAAAGAAAAATGGAGCTGGAGGAATCAGGATTCCCCAACTTCAAACTATACTACAAAGCAACAGTAATAAAGACAGTATGGTATTGGCACAAAAACAGAAATATAGATCAATGGTACAAGATAGAAAGCCCAGAGATAAACCCCATACACATAAGGTCACCTAATTTACAACAAAGGAGGCAAGAACATACAATGGAGAAAAGACAGCCTCTTCAATAAGTGGTGCTGGGAAAACTGGACAGCTACTTGTAAAAGAATGAAATCAGAACACTCCCTAACACCATACACAAAAATAAACTCAAAATGGATTAAAGACCTAAATGTAAGACTAGACACTATAAAACTCTTAGAGGAAAACATAGGAAAAACACTGTTTGACATAAACTACAGCAAGATCTGTTTTGAACCACCTACTACAGTAATGGAAATAAAAACAAAAATAAACAAATGGGACTTAATTAAACTTCAAAGCTTTTGCACAGCAAAGGAAGCCATAAACAAGATGAAAAGACAACCCTTAGAATGGGAGAAAATATTAGCAAATGAAACAACAGACAAAGGATTAATCTCCACAATATACAAACAACACATGGAGATCAATATCAAAAAAACAAACAATTCAATTAAAAAATGGGCAGAAGACCTAAATAGACATTTCACCAAAGAAGCCATACACATGGCCAAGAGGAACATGAAAACATGCTCAACATCACTAATTATTAGAGAAATGCAAATCAAAACTACAATGAGATATCACCTCACACTGGTCAGAATGGCCATTATCAAAAATTTATACACAATAAATTCTGGAAAGGGCATGGTAAAAAAGGAACCCTCCTGCACTGTTGGTGGGAATGTAAATTGATACAACCACTATGGAGAACAATACGGAGGTACTTTAAAAAACTAAAAAACAGAACTACCATATGACCCAGCAATCCCACTACTGGGCATATACCCTAAGAAAGCCATAATTCAAAAAGAGACATGTACCACAGTGTTCACTGCAGCACTATTTACAATAGTCAGGACATGGAACCAACCTAAATGTCCATCAGCAGATGAATGGATAAGGAAGATATGGCACATATATACAATGGAATATTACCCAGCCATAAAAGGAAATGGAACTGAGTTATTTGTAGTGAGGTGGATAGACCTAGAGTCTGTCATACAGAGTGAAGTAAGTGAGAAAGAGAAAAACAAATATCGTATGCTAACACATATATATGGAATCTAAAAAACAAACAAAAAATGGCTCTGATGAACATAGTGGCAGGGCAGGAATGAAGACGCAGACGTAGAGAATGGACTTGAGGACACAGCAGGGAAAGGGAAGCTGGGATGAAGTGAGAGAGTAGCATTGACATATATATACTACCGAATGTAAAATGGATGGCAAGTGGGAAGCAGCTGCATAGCACAGGGAGATCAGCTCGGTGCTTTGCAATGACCTAGAGATGTGGGATAGTGAGGGTGGGAGGGAGGCTCAAGAGGGAGGGGATATGGGGATATATGTATGAATATGATTGATTCACTTTGTTATAAAACAGAAACTAACACAGTATTGTGAAGCAATTATACTCCAATAAAGATCTATTTAAAAATAAATAAAATAAAAATTAAAAAATCAATCTCTTACCTTTATAAGTGGGATAAAATGCTGAATTTTCTTAATCTTTAATATAGGTTAAATCAATAATTTATTTTCACAACTATCAAAAATCCTTACAATCTCTGAGAATATGACATTTATCAAACTGTGATAATCTCTCATACTGAATGAGAAATAGCCTGTTAAACAATTCAGTCTTCATGTAATAAGAAAAATCCAAGAAAGAAAACATAATTGACAAATTTTAGTTCTGTCCCACTCACAAAAAATTATTAACTCTACATCAGACTTTGTTCAAGATATTACATTTTACAGATACATACTTGAGCAATTGAATTAACCAAGTCTACTTGTTTTAGATTCACTTATTGAAAATATCTTTTCAGGACCTAATCCACAGGGATGCAACAGTGACTTAGAGAAAAATTCTGCCCGCATAGAGTTCACATTCTAGTTGAGGGACAAGCATTATAAAATAAACAAACAAATTAGCATGTAACTTATTGGTAAGTGCAAAGGTGAAAAATAAGACAGCAGATTGAGGGGTGAGTCATAGTGCCAATGATTACAGATTATGTGGTTAACGAAGCCTTCCTGAAGTGTTGACCAGAGAACTTGGATGATATGAGGAAGCAAGCTGTGCAATAAAAGATTAACCCTGACCAAAGAATGGTCTGACCCTTTGTCCCCAACTCCTGGGAGGGAATCTCTAAGCCCTGGGAATGTCCTGACTTAAAAGAGTGCCTTGTTTACCTGGGGACCTTGGACCATGCCGGATAGTCTATGCTAACAATGTGATTTATGGTGGGCAACTTTGGGCAACTCTGTTATCAGCTCAGTTTCCAGAGGTCCTGAAGACTAAGGTCAGCTATGCAGATGTTTGTCCTTGTCTATGTGACCAATATCCAATAAAATCTCTGAACACCAAGGTTCCTGTGAGTGTCCTTGGCTGACAATACTCCATGTGTATTGTCACACATTGTTGTTCAAAGAAATTAGTGCTGTCCACATGACTCCACTGAAAGAGGACAACTGGAAGCTCTGGCCCTCATTTTCCTGGACTCTACTGCATGCACCTTTTCCATTGCTGATTTTAATCTGTATCCTTCCACTGTAATATACTGTATCCATGAGGATAATAGCTATTCTGAGATCTTTGAGTTCTTTTAGTAAGCTACTAAACCTCAGGGTAGTTCTAGGGACCACATGAATGTTGCACAAATCTGTTGAAAATCCAGAGCAAACTGATTATTTTAGGAGAAAGAGTGAGTACAAAGAATCTGAGGTAGGAATAAATAATGTGCCAAACTTCCACCAGACACATTCTCAGATGCAAAGCAGGCACATAACTCTCCAAGGTATGACCAGTTTTATGCTTACTGACTACGGGTTTCTCATTCTTTTGCTATGGTAGATCAAGAAAAAGTGCCCCTTTGATCAACCAGGAGCAATTAGGAATGGTCCTTCAGGTAATCCCTTAATGGCTTCTTTAAACATACCCAGGAAAGCCCAACCCCTGTAATATTGTATACCCAAACAGTATTATGTCATTAAGATTTGGAATAATCTTGAAGGGCAGTCAAAATTTTTTTCCTACCTACCAATAAAAAACCCCACTTGGCTAATTTAAAAAAAAAAAGCAGTGAGTACAGTTTTCCTGAGGTTTGACACAATCAAGAAAAAGCAAAAATAAAACTATGACTAGAACAGAATTAGAGTTAAAATAAAGAGCTGTAAAATATGATGTGAGTGAAAAAATAATACAGTGCCATTATAAGGCATGTGGATGTTCTTATGAATGTGCAAGCTACTTGAGCAGGAAAGAGCAAGATATGATTTATTACTTGAAAAGCAAGTCCCAGATGCCATGTGTAAAATATGACTAAAAGGGAGAAAGACTAGAAATAAGGCAATCCGTTGGAGGTTATTGCATTAATGTGGAAGAGTGAGGGTGGTGCTTTGTACTTGGTGGTGACGAACAGGGGTTAAGATAGTGAGCAACTGTCAGACTCAGGTCATATTTTGAGTGCATAGACAGCAAAACTTACTGATAGATAGAATGAGGATAAGGACAGAATGAGGGAGATCAAACATTAACACTTCAAGGGTTTTGGCTTGAACAGCTAGGTGCCTGGTGTTCCTAATTGCTGTGATGGGAACACTAGGGAAATGAAAGATGTGTAACGGAGATACCAGGTATTCTGCTTTTAAGTTTGAGCTACATATTGGATATTTTTTAAGAGATATTAAGTAGAAAGTTGGACATATGCATCTGGTATTAAAAGATGATGTCATAGATAAAGATACATATTGGGGAGTAATTAGTATTTTGATGGTATTTATTAGGGTAGGCAAACTATGGCCTGTGGGTCAACACTAAACCAACATCTGTTTCTACAAATACAGTTTTATTGAAAAACAGCCATACCAACTAATTAACACACTGCCTATGACTGCTTTCACACTACATTGGCCAAATTGCATAGTTGTGATAGAGATTATATGACCCACACAGCCTAAATAATGTACCATTATTTAGCATTTGATACTAAAGTATGCTGACCCCTGATCAAGATGGTATTTAAAGCCATGGAAATTAATAGGTACTCCTAGGACAATAGTATTTTTCCCTCCTAGAAACTTGTCTTTTCACTCCAAGAATTGTACTTATTTAAATGATACAGTATATAGTCACTCTGAAATTTTAAGCCATAAGTAATAAATATAGTGAATATTCAGTAACATGGGATTAGATGAGATCATCCAGGAAATAAGTATAGTTGAACAGAATAAGACATCTGAGGACTGAGTCCTGATAGAATCTAAAATTTAGAATTTGGAATGAGAGCAAGCCAAAAGAGGAAGTTGTTTAGATGTGTCAATAGAGGTAGGGGGAGTATATTCTGTCCTGGAAAAAAGTGAAGAAAGATAAGTTAAAATGTCTTGATTGAATCTACTGACCTCTGATTTCTTGTAGTTCAATTTATACATTACGCATGAGTATTGTGATACATAGAGTAAACTAACAAACCTATTAAAATGATGGTGGCCTTGCTAAACTGTAACAATAAGAAAACTCATGACGATAACGTTGATAAAGTTTGTAATTTGGCACTGACTACATACATTATTTCACAAAGTTATCTTTGAAGAAAGCCTATATTTCCTCCCAACCAAACAAAGTTTTGTAGGGTCAAAACTTATTAAAAATTGTAAGGCCCTCAAAATTATCCTTTTATCTTCTGTTTTCATTCTTATTCTCCTGTCAACGGTTAATCATTTTCTCACTGCATATACTCAATATCCTCTTTTTGTATTTACTATGTTTTAATGAAATTAGTTAATATAAGTTCTTCTTGCCGATTAATCTACTAAACCTACTAAAAGTTTAATTATATTAATTCCATACTTTATATTTATTATATAAAATTATACATATAGCAGGGGATTCTCGGAAGATGGCAGAGTAGGAAACACCAAGAAATGTCTCCCCACCTAGACGACAATTTGTAGAGTGTCTCTGATGTAAATGTTTTGGAATTCTTGAATCTATTAAAGGCTTGAAACTTCCAGGGAAAGGCCCAGAAGGTAAACTGTAGTTAATTTCAGACCATTTCAGCTGTTAGCACCATAACAGCTACACATCCTCCCTATCTCCCAGCCCCTATGTCAGGCAGCAGGGCGTGCATTCCAAGAAGAGCTGCACACAACTTGTACCAGCCAGTGTGGACAAAAAGGGCCCTGCCCTCCAACTACAGAAGACCTGTGTTCTGAGCTGATTGTTCCTCCTGAACACAAAGGTTCAGAGGAGGTCACACAAGGAGGCAAGTAGCCACCTCCTCTCATTACTGCAAGCTCCTCCTGATCTGGCTGAAGTAACTTCCAAGATGTTTAAAACTCCTTGTTTGGGAACCAGACATTAAAGACTAGGACATTCAAAAACAAACTTATATATGGGAAAAATCAGAAAGTGGCCATGCATGCCAAAGGAAAGGTGCAGGCTCATAAAAGAACTAGAAGACCTTAAGCATGCACCTCAAGCTGATAATTAGCTCAGAGACAGCACACAGCAATCAAAAACACGAAACAAAAAACAAACAAAAGAAAATCCTAGGGAAGAGGGAGAATCTGATTTCTAGAGTTACCACATTATTAGATTCAAATGTCCAATTTTCAACAAAATTCTCAAGGCATACAAAGAAACAGGAAAATATGGCCCATTCAAATGAAAAAAATAAACCAATAGAAAGTGTTTATGAAAACACCCATAGGTGGGTCTATTAGACAAAGGCTATAAAATAACTGTCTTAAAGATGCTTAAAAAACAAAGGAAGAAACGAATGAAATCAAGAAAATGATGTATGAACAAAATGGAAATATCAATAAGATGATAGAAAACCTAAAATAAAAACAAATTCTGAAGCTGAAAATATAACTGAAATGAAAACTTCACTAGATGGATTCAAAGGCAGATTTGAGCAGGCAGAAAAAATAATCAGTTAATTCGAAGATGGGGCAATAAAAATCATCAAGCCCATGGAACAGATAGAAAAAAAAAATTGAAGAAAAGTTAATAGAACATAAGAAACTTGTGGGACACCATCAAGTAGACCACATAAGTACTGCAGAAGTCCCAGAAGGAGAGGAGAGAGATGAAGGGCAGAGGCATTATTTGAAGAATTAGTGGCCAAAAACTCCCAAATTTGATGAAAGACATATATATATAAACTTCCAAGAAGCTGAACAAACTCCAAGTAGAATGAACTCAGAGACCCCTGCGAAACACATTTGAAAGACAAAGACAAAGAGAATCTTGAAAGCAGCAAGAGAGAAGCACCTCATCACATACAAGGGATTCTCAAAAAGATTATAGAAGATGTCTTAGCCAAAGGCAGTGGGTTGATACATTTAATGTACTAAAAAAAAAAAAAAAAACTGTCAATCAAGAATCCAGTCAAGTAAAACTGTTCTTCAAAAATGAGGAAGAAATTAAAACATTCCTAGATAAACAGAAGCTGAGAGAATTTCTTATCACTACATCTGTCTTGTAAGAAATACTAAAGATAGTCCCACAGGTTGAAATGAAAAGACACTACACAGTCACAGTATGAGGAAATAAAGATCTCAGTAAAGGTAAACACATGGGCAATTTAGAAGGTTAGTATTATTGTAACAATGGCGTTTAACTCCACTTTTTGTTTTCCACATGATTTAAGAGACTAATACATCTTTAAAAATAATTATTAGTATGAAAACAAATATTATTATAATTTTGTTTTCTATATAATTTAAGAGACAAACAACTTAAAATTCTATTAGTATGTTTTTGGACACACAAAGTAAAAAGATGTAATTTGTGAGGTCAACAACTGAGAGAAGTGGGGATAGATCTATAAAGGAGCAGAGTTTTTGCATGTTATTAAGTTAAACTGGGGACTTCCCTGGTGGTGCAGTGGTTAAGAGTCTGCCTGCCAATGCAGGGGATATGGCTTCAAGCCTTGGTCCCAGAAGATCCCACATGCTGCAGAGCAACTAATCCCATGTGCTACAGCTACGGAGCCTGTGCTCTACAGCCCACAAGCCACAACTACTGGGCCCATGTGCCACAACTACTGAAGCCTGCACACCTAGAGCCCATGCTCCGCAACAAGAGAAGCCACTGCAATAAGAAGCCCGCACACTGCAATGAAGAGTTGCTCTGCTCACCGCAACTAGAGAAAAGCCCGTGCACAGCAACGAAGACCCATTGCAGCCAAAAATAAATAAATAAAATTTTTTTCAAAAGTTAAACTGGTATGAATTCAAATTACAGTGCTAAAACTTTAGGATGTTAAATGGAATCCACATGGTAACCACAAAAAAATAACTAAAGTATACACATAAAAGGAAATGAAAAATCAATTCAAGTATTTCACTATAAAACATCAACTAAACCAAAAAGAAGATAGTAGTGCAAGAAATGGAGACAAAAGAGGTGTAAGGTGTATAGAAAACAAATAGCAAAATGACAGAAGCAAGTCTTCCTTATTAGTAATTACTTCAAGTATAAGCAGATTAAACTCTCCAATAAAAAGACAGAAATTGAAAGAATGGATTTAAAAAAATGATCCAGTTATATGCTATCTACAAGAGACTTACTTTAGATCAAAAGACAAAATAGCTTAAAAATTAAAGGATGGGAAAAGATATTCTATGCAAATAGTAACCAGCAGAGAGCAAGAGTGGCTATGCTAATATCAAACAAAATAGACTTTAATTCAAAAAAGATTTCAAAGGACAAAGAAGGACATTAAATATTAATAAAAGGTTCAATACAGCAAAAATAAATAACAATTATAAACATTAATATACCTAATAACATAACATCAAAATCTATGAAGGACAAATTGACAGAATTAAAGGGAGAAATAGACAGTTCTACAACAATAATTGGGTACTTAATACCTCACTCTCCATAATGGAAAGAAAAACCAGAAAGAAGGTAAGTAAGGAAATAGAGGACTTGAACAGCACAATAAGTCAACTAGATCTAAAAGGCATTTACAAAACATTCTATGCAACAACAGAATACACATTCTTCTCAAGAGCACATGGAAAATTTTCCAAGATAGATCATATGTTAGACCACAAATTAAATCTCACTAAATTTAAAAATAAAGATATCATAAAATGGAACTTTTCTGATCACAACAGGATAACATTAGAAATGTATAACAGAGGGAAAGCTGGATTGCAAAGCTACAGTAATCAAAACAACGTGGTATTGGTACAAAAACAGACCAATGGACTGATGGAACAGAAATGAGAGCCCAGAAATAAACCCACACACCTTTGGTCAATTAATCTTCAACAAAGGAGGAAAGAATATACAATGGAGAAAAGACAGTCTCTTCAGCAATTGGTCTTGGGAAAGTTGGACAGCCACATGTAAATCAATGAAGTTAGAACACACTTTCTCACCAAATACAAAAATAAACTCAAAATGGCTTAAAGACTTAACTATAAGACAAGACACCATGAAACTCCTAGAAGAGAACATAGGCAAAACATTCTCTGACATAAATCATACCAATATTTTCTTAGGTCAGTCTACCAAAGCAACAGAAATAAAAGCAAAAATAAACAAATGGGACCTAATCAAACTTATAAGCTTTTACACAGCTAAGGAAACCATAAACAAACGAAAACACAACCTATCGTCTCAGAGATAATATTTGCAAATGATGCGACGGATGAGGGCTTAATTTCCTAAATATGCAAACAGTTCATATAACTCAATAACAAAAACCAGAAAAAAACCCAATCAAAAACTTGGCAGAATACGTAAATAGACATTTCTCCAAAGAAGACATACAGATGGCCAACAGGCATATGTAAAGATGTTCAATATCACTAACTATTAGAGAAATGCAAATCAGAACTACAATGAGGTACCACCTCACACCAGTCAGAACGGCCATCATTAAAAGGTCTACCAATAACAAATGCTGGAGAAAAAGGAACCCTCCCACACTGTTGGTGGAAAAGTAAATTGGTACAGCCACTATGGAAAACAGTAGGGAGGTTCCTCAAAAAAACAAAAATTGATCTGCAATCCCACTCCTGGGCATATATCTGGAGAAAACTATAATTTGAAAAGATACATACATGCACCCCAATGTTCACAGCAGCACTATTTACAAGAGCCAAAACATGGAAATAACCTAAGTGTCCATGGACAGATGAATGAATAAAGAAAATGTGGTACATATACACAATGGAATACTGCTCAGCCATAAAAAAGAATTAAATAATGCCATCTTCAGCAACATGGATGGACACAGAGATTATCATACTAAGTGAAGTAAGTCAGACAGAGAAAGACAAACACCATAGGATATCACTTATTGTGGAATCTAAAATATGACACAAATGAAGTTATCTATGAAACAAACAGACTGACAGAGAACCGACTTGTGGTTGCCAAGAGGGAAGAGGGGTGGGGGAGGAATGGATTGAGAGTTTGGGATTAGCAGATGCAAACTATTATATATATGTATAACTGAATTACTTTGTTGTACAGCAGAAACAAACGCAATCTTGTAAATCAGCTATACTTCAATAAATAATTTTTTTAAAAAGAAGAAAAAAACTGAAAAATTCACAAATTTATGGAAATTAAACAACACATTCTTAAACAATCAATGGATCAAAAGATAAATGACAAGGAAAATTAGAAAATATTTAAGATGAATGAAAATGAAAACACAACAGCAAAAGCAGTGCTAAGGGGAAATTTTATGTCTATAAATACTTTCCTTAAAAAATAAAAAAAGGTCTCAAATCAATAACCTAACTTTACAACGTAAGGAACTATATAAAAAGAAGAACTAAACCCAAAGCTAGCAGAAAACAAGGAAATAATAAAAATTAGAGCAGAGACAAACAAAATGGAGAACAGAAAAAGACTTAAGTAAATCAATGAAACCAGAAGTTGGTTCTTTTGAAAAATTTCACAAAATAAACAAACACGTAGCTAGATAGACTAAGAGAAAAAAAAAGAAGACTCAAATTACAAAAAGCAGAAATGAAAGTGGGGCTATTACCACCAATTAGACAGAATATTTTTTAAAAGATTATAAGATAATATTGTTAGCAATTGTATGCCAACAAATTAAGTAACACAGATTAAATGGACAGTTTTCTGGTAACACAAAACTTATGAAACCTAAACCATGAAAAAATAGAAAATGTAGTATTGTCATAAAGATAGACATATAGACGAATGAAAAAGAATAGAGAGCCTAGAAATAAACCCTCACAAGTACTGTCAAATTATTTTTGACAAGGGTGTCAAGACCACTCATTGGAGATAGGACAAAATTTTCAACAAAACTTCAAAAATCAGAAAATAATGTGTTGGTTATTATGTAGAGAAATTGATGATGTGGAGAAATCTGAATCCTTGTGAACTGTTGGTGGGAATGTAAAATGGCACAATCTCTGTGGAAGACAGTATAGTGATCACTCGAAAAAATTAAAAATAGAATTACCATATGATCCAGCAATTCCACTTCTGGGTATATACCCTAAAGCATTTAAAGCTGGGTATCAAAAGATATGTTCGTACATTGATGTTCATATCAGCAGTATTAACAAAAGCTAAAATATGGAAGCAACCCAAGTGTCATTGATGGATGAATGGAAAAGCAAAATGTGTTATATACATACAATGGGATATTCTTCAGCTTCAAAAAAGAAGGAAACTCTGATATGTACTACAATATGGATGAACCTTGAAAAAATTATGTTAAGCCAGTCACAAAAAGATAAATACAGTATGATTCCACTTATATGACATACTTACATGAGTAGTCAAAATCATATAGACAGAAAGTACTGATAGAATGGTAGTTGTCTTGGGGTGGGCAATGGGGGAACCGGGAGTTATTGTTTAATGGATACAGAGTTTCAGTTTCATGAGAGAAAATGGTTCTGGAAATGGATGATGGTGATAGTTACAAAGCAATATGAATGTACTTCACACCACTGAACTATAAACTTAAAAATAGTCAATATCACAAATTTAATGTTATATGTATTTTATCACAATAAAATAATTGAAAAATTATATATTGATTTATATATAAATATGGAAACCAATATCTAATTTCAAAAAAATATTTATTGACAGGAAATGAGATTTGGGTACAAAGTCGTCAGTGATGATTCTAAAATGAGCATTATTACAAGCAATTATTTAAATTCTACTTATTGATGGAATAGAAAAAATATTCTAATATAATGATAATTCTATGCATGACTTTATCCATGACTTCCACATCAAATTAATTAAACTAAAGAACTATGTAACTATGATCCAGCAATCCCACTACTAGGTATATACCCTGAGGAAGCCAGAATTCAAAGAGTCATGTACCAAAATGTTCATTGCAGATCTATTTACAATAGCCCAGAGATAGAAACAACCTAAGTGCCCATCGTCGGATGAATGGATAAAGAAGATGTGGCACATATATACAATGGAATATGACTCAGCCATAAAAAGAAACGAAATTGAGCTATTTGTAATGAGGTGGATAGACCTAGAGTCTGTCATACAGAGTGAAGTAAGTCAGAAAGAGAAGGACAAATACCGTATGCTAACACATATATATGGAATTTAAGAAAAAAAAATTGTTATGAAGAACCTAGGGGTAAAACAGGAATAAAGACAGAGACCTACTGGAGAACAGACTTGAGGATATGGGGAGGGGGAAGGGTGAGGTGTGTTAGGGCGAGAGAGAGACATGGACATATATATACTAACAAACGTAAGGTAGATAGCCAGTGGGAAGCAGCCGCATGGCACAGGGAAACCGGCTCGGTTCTTTGTGGCTGTCTGGAGGGGTGGGATAGGGAGGGTGGGAGGGAGGGAGACAAAGAGGGAAGAGATATGGGAACATATATATATGTATAACTGACTCACTCTGTTATAAAGCAGAAACTAACACACCATTGTAAAGCAATTATACCCCAATAAAGATGTTAAAAAATATGGATATGTAGAACTGATTCACTCTGTTATAAAGCAGAAACTAACACACCATTGTAAAGCAATTATACCCCAATAAAGATGTAAAAAAAAAAAAAAAGAACTATGTAACTAACTATATGTTAATAAATCACTATAGAAGTTTTAAAAATAAGAATTATTGATAGTTTTGCATCAATTATTTTCATGCCTAATCGTTTTTTGTTATTAGTGACTCAGATTAGAGCATATTTATTTAATGTTCAGAGTAAGAAATAAAAACTGAAATGGTATTAACTGGAATTATGGAATAGATAAACACAAGTTATTATCTGGTAATGCCAGAAAATACATTTTATATTCTGTAATATTCCTGAGAACATCAAGTATCTTAATACAAAAATGAGTTAGAATAGACTGCCTGATACAGTCAAAGCTAATACTCAAGTGATACCCATGTCCAGTTCTTTTATGCCATTCTTAAGAATTGTGGCATTTAATTTTACTCTTATTTTGTAGATCTCCCTCGTATTTGGCACCAGAGATAATTTTCTATCTCTGTAGTTAGATTATAAACTTCTCTTTCCACTTCTTCCAAATTGCACTATTCTGTCTGTCAAAAACAGCTGGGCTGCATAAGAAAATAATACTGGTCGATTAAAAAAACGCAATCTAGAAATGTGAACTATTTGATTACACTAAAATAGAAAGTTTAAACTAATCATTTGCTAATCTTCTCACATCTTTGAAAGAGCTTTTGATGAAAAGGTTAGCAGAAACATCAAATTTGTACGTTCTGAATGGTTTGTCTGCTGGGAAAACATACACAATATTTTCTAAATGTGTTGTTAAGCAAACTATGGTTGATTTCAATAAAATTATTTTGGTTTCAAGAGGAATTCTGTATAAATACTCACAAACTGAGCTAAATTCCTTTCAACATCAAACTACATTTGAGTTAGTTTACTGTTAGTCATTTTAAAAATGTAAACAAAAAATTCTAAAATTACTAAATTTGGATCCAAAAATTTAAAATGTTCTTGTGTATCTAAATTGCTCATTGCCTTATGTTAACTAAGGAAAAACTGTTGAAAAACTCATTTCCTATAATGAGTTTCTTAGGATCAAGTGTAAATTAAAATGCATCAGAGATACAGTGCTTATGCTTTTTTGGTTAAGTTATTTTCTCCACAAACTGTCTGCCAGGCTTTGAAAAGCTGAGGTGCCTACTTAAAACTTTATGTTAACTGCTGCCAAATATGAGTGGCATGTGCCTCTCTAATCACTGGGGAATATGATTATGAAAAACCCCATAAACCACATAGCTAGAGATAGAAGAAAAATGAATAAATAAAAGAATAAAAAGGGGGCTTCCCTGGTGGCGCAGTGGTTGAGAGTCCGCCTGCCGATGTAGGGTACACGGGTTCGGGCCCCGGTCCGGGAAGATCCCACATGCCGCCGAGCGGCTGGGCCCGTGAGCCATGGCCGCTGAGCCTGCACGTCGGGAGCCTGTCCTCCGCAACGGGAGAGGCCACAACAGTGAGAGGCCCGTGTACCGCAAAAACAAACAAACAAACAAACAAACAAAAGAATAAAAAGGAATAAGTAAAAGAAACACAATTATACATTCAATAATGCCAAGTATATAAATTACAGCAATAAACAAAGGACTTCAGCTCTCCTATTAAAGGGCGCAATTAAATTGGCTTTTTAAAAGGTCAAAATATACTCTGCTTACAAAACATACACCTAAAAGAATGGAGATATACATTTTTTTAAAGAAAATGATAAACAGGCAAAACAAAAATAAAGCAGAGATACCAAAATTAATCTCAAGCAAAGTACAATTTAAGATAACACTGCCACAGACAATAAAGACGGTTATTTAATAATGATACAATTTAAATACCCAATCAATACATGCTATTCATAAAATTGTACAGGTCTGTTTTGTGCTGGTCTCAGCCTATGGAGAATAAGGCCATAGGCTAGAAATGCCTGGGGGCCCTCTTACTGGGGTCAAGGATGGGGTCTAGAGTTTCACAGACTTACTCTTTACCGGTGATCTTAAAACAAGAGCTGGAATTTGAAGTGCAGGAAGAGAAAAAAACAAAGTGGCCCAAATGGTCAGTTATGGAAATCAACCAAGATCTCTAAAATAAAAGAACCTCAGTGGGGAAGGGCAGCCTGGCTCTTTACCTAGTCCTGTGGCTGGCAAAGCGTTTGTTTGAGACAGCCTTCTTTGAAGCAGATGCCTCTTTGAAATGGATGCCTTTTTGTAGCAGATTCCTTGGCAATCAAAGCTTAAGTCAGGCACTTGCATTACAAAAAGAAAAGCCAGTGCTTGCATTACAAAAAGTCAGGGCCTACACTACAAGGTCAAATATGTAACCTCAAAATACATAAAGCAAAAGTGTGTGGGTCAAGTAACAGGGTTTGTTGGAGGTTTTGTTAAATGGGAAGCAGATTCTGAAAGAATTTAATGTTCAGGATATTTATCAAGGAAGGCCCTTAGAAGAAGGATTGGGTAAAGAAGTCAAGTTAGATTCAGCCCTGACGATTTCAGCTAATGCCACATGAGTCTGTGGAGCTGAAATGTCCTCTGAGAGCTGTTCATGTTGAGCTAGACTTTACACTCGAGCTTAACCATTCACTGGATGTGGGCTACTACCTTAGATCATGACTGGGCAAAGTGGCTCTCTACAACTGAGGCAATTCTTGAAGGGGCTACAGCTGAAGGCTTTCTACTGCCAGCACTCCCTATGGAGGCAACAATCCCTACCTTGAAGGGGGATCGTACTTAGGTAGTGCATCTGTGTGTCCTCCATGGTCCACCCCAATCAGATCCAATTTTACACATACAATCGGGGAGCAGTTCTCTAAGATTCTGTTGAGCATCTCTTCTTGAAGGAAACTTAGACAAGGAAAGTTAGTGGGATGAACTACAATCCACATGATAACAGCTCATTCCAGGGCCATAATGATACTCATTTTCTGCCTACTCTACCATCCCCTCAGCTTCTGCTAGTATCTCTGCTGGCCTAGCTAATGGTGTGACCCAGATCCTCATGCCTGAGGAGTCTAGGACTCTGGCCACCATGCCAATCTCAGGCCAGTTGTAAATTTACTATCAAAATTAAAGAAAGAATATTAAACAGTACCCAATTGGATTGTCTGGGTACAAATTATTCTTCAGCAACTCTTCCTCTCCTGATTACTATAATCAATTACACCTTTGAAAATGGTTATTCCTCTTCTTGCCTGCTGGATCATGGACAAACCTGAGCCAAACTGTCCAGGCGGTAGCCATAGCTCTACAGCTCAATGACACCCTTGCTGTGTCCCAGGCAGAAATGTTTCTCCTTTGGAAACCAGGGCTTCTAATGTTGTGAAGATAGGAAGACAAGTTCCTTCAGGGAGTTACTGGGATTATAATTAGGTCTAGTACTGTTTTCATTACTGCATATGTAGACCTATGTAATCTTCCTATTCAGGCTAAGCGCTACATAAAGGTCTTTTATGAGAAGATATACTATATTCTGGAGAATGACTCTCATTTTAAAGTATCATTTCAGAGGTGGCACTTCAACTGTGACTTCAGCATGCTATTCCAATGCTCTATCCAAGTTGCAGCTTTTGGCTGATGTGGTATATGTTAAGGCCAGTGAATCCCACTGTAATGGTCTTATTCACCACATTCTTCACTATAAAGTAGCTCCTCTGGACAGACCCTATGGTACAAGGGATCCTGTGTCAATGGATCAAACACTCCATTAGCTTTCACATACTGGTGCTGGTTGAGGAACCACATACAGAAAAGGCAAACTTATACCTGGAATTTGTATCTCTTCCAATCAGAATAAATGTCTGGTTCCAGGTTAGAAGGAACTCCAAATGTCAACTTGTCACCAAGTGGCATCTTGGTGTCCTCAAAGAATGATGTCATTTTAGGATCTTAGTATTGTTCTCTGTTGCCAGCAGGTTGAACATTTGACATGGCAGTAGCTAGAACAGCCTTGGTAAGTGAGGGCCCATGCTGTTGGGTCTGAGAATCAACCCCATATCTGCCACCCCATGACCATTTTTTAAAATGAGTTTATTGTGCCAGCCCTGGGATTACTGATGACAGAAGCTGACTGGTTCCGATTTGCTGAGTCATTTTGCTTGTTTGCTTTTTTAGTGACTCTTCCATGGTAGTGATCTCTGATGAGGATTAACATAATATACAAGCATCTTCACACTTCTTACCCACCCCATCATTTCCAACTACATGCCTCTACCTTAGACACCTTGTCCCTGATCTTCCAATCATTCTCTTTCCTGGATTTGGCAAGGCTATTTGTCACCAAGAATGAGTCAGTATATATTCTAACCTTGGAGCACTTGTTTTATTACACTAAGTGAATGACCTGGTATGCAACCTGAAGCTCTGTCTTTTGGGAGATATTTCCCTTGCCCTCTGTCTTTCGAGTCCAGCCCTGAATGAAGCTATAGTGAAGCTACTGATTGTTTTTAGCTTGCTCCCACATTTGAGCTGACCCACATATAAAACAAAATGGGTCATTTTCTTCCTCAGTCAGTTGGTCATGACATATTCCCTGTTTGGCCATAGGTAGGTGTAAACTGAGGAAATACTGATGGATGCCATGTGAGGTCTGGGTTTCCTGCACATGTAGTTTTCCTGTGCCTTCTGGTCTTGCTCATACTGAGTCTTGGATGTATGACTCCCATTTTACAATGAATTATTCTTGGGCCTACCAAACTTTGGTTAGGCTGACAGAACCCATCTCATGATGGGTAATCTCAGAATTAGAGTAAATTTCCATCCCATAATCATGTAGAAAAACAGGAGCTGTCTTCAAAAAGGGTTCAGTTTTCTAGCTCATATTGCATCCCATTGCTTCAAAAACAAGAGGCCTGTATTGTGATTCTCATGCTGGAGTCTGTCACAGATTCCATATGGCAGCTTGGTTCAGCACTAATCTCTTTAAAACTAGAGGATCTGCCAAGTTGTATGGACCCAGTTGAAGGGCTATTCACATTTCAACCTGGACCTGATGCAGAAACTTTTCCTACCCTGGATGTCACTGAAAGCTTGCAGCCTTTCACTCACCTGGTTTATGGGACAGAGCAGTATTCTCAAGTACAGAGTATACTGTCTCTAAAAACCAAAACAGCTTAATAAGAGTCATGCTTCCTTATTTGCTGGACTTTTTTTTCTTTTCCTTGGATAGGAAGTTCCAGCACGCTCCTAATGACTAGACCTCTACAAAGTTATTGATGTGGCAGCTCCTAAGTCTCTGTAGGGTCTCCATTTGACCAAAACTTATGTGTCTTACCAAGGCCCCCAGATTACTAGCTAATTCCTGCTCATCCAGCCTGATTAAATGAGGTAATCAATATAGTGGACAAATGTGATAGTGTACAGAACGTCCAGAGATTCCAGACCTCTTTGAACCATGTTATGGCAGAGGACAGGAGAGTTAATGCAGCCCTGGGGTAAAACCATCAATGTACACTATCATCCATTTCATATTAAAGCAAATTGTTTCAGATTCTCTTTTTTGAAAGAAAAAATTTTAAAGGTATTTGCCACTTCAATAGCTGCATATAATGTACCTGTGGTTATATTTATCTTCTCTAGCAAAGATCCACCATGGTAACTGCAATGGAGCCCACCCCACAGTAGAGTCTGCAGTATTCTGTAATCTTCCAAGATTTCTTTAGTTTGGGGGGTCACACGACTAAATTAAAGGGAGACATGATAGAAGTTGTCACCCCTGCAATCTTCATGTCTTTAAAAATGGTCTTAATTTCTACAATACACCCTACAATGACATGTGATGTTGTTTATGAATTACTCTCTTAGCTGGAGGTAGAGAAGTTGATTTCCCTAAGCTACTATTGGCCTAGCAGACTACAATAGTTCCTTCCCCACAGGCCAAAGAAAGAACGTGAGAGTTGCACCAAGATCAAAGTATGTCTACCCCAGTTGTTCATTCAGGGATCAGGGAAATGCATTTGTGGACCCAGTGATGCTGCTGTGAGTCACCTGGGCAGGATTCCACTTATTCCCTGCTTTCCATACACTCTCGCTCCAACCAATATGTCATGATTCTCTGAGTAGCTGAGTATCAATGTCAACTTCAACCTAATAACCCACAGTCCTCAAAATATCTGGATAGTTCCTTTTATCCAGTGAGCATTTATTCAAGTAAATTACCATAGGTACCTTTGGGGGAACAATTGAGGGGATATTTATTGTGTACATATGTTACAGTGTTGTATGTTCTTTCTCCTGGGAACACATTCTTTCCTTTAATTGGTGGATTCTAGGGCCAAAAACTCTTCACGTCTGGAAACTAAACAAGAGACCATAACTTTCTATTTTTATGATAGCCTTCAATCTCCTGATTATGCCCCTTTGATTTCTTCTGATGGTATAAGTTGAGAATAACCCTTCTTTGCTATGTCTAGTTTTGGGGGTTTTTTTTGTTTTGGTTAATTAGTTGTTGTATATCAGAGTTGTTGAATATCTCTGAAGCTGATAAATGAATAAACTTTGGAACAACACTGCATCTTTAATTGGTAACTATAAGCAATTAATTGGTAAATTTAAGCAATTTAACATAAGCAGTTAAGAATCAAACAGCAGGACCTAAATACTTTAACTTATTGCCTTACAAAAAAAAAAAAACAGAGTTTCTTTTCATGGACTCCAAACATCTTTGAAGCAGCAACCATTCTATGTTTCACAGATTCAAAGAATCCTTGAATTGAAATGAGCAATTAATGATCGTTATTTATAGAAACTTAGACTCACAGAGGTTAAAATGATTTACCTAAGGCCACACTTGGTTGACACTCAGACCACGGTGCATTCAGTAAGTCATTTTGTTTTTCATTGTATTTTATCAACATACTTTCACATCCTACCTATTTTCCTATAATTAGATAATGCTGGTAATAGCTTCAGATGTGATATGTATAAAATTTATTTCTTTAAGTAAGTTAATTTTGCATACAGTTGAAAGAATTTTGAACTTTAGATTCTCTAAATGTCCAGTTCAAAGGTTTCTAGATATAGTGAAGCAAATTGATGTGCATTTGCATAGTGTATAGAGAGATGATTCCTCAAATTCCTCCACACAAAGTATGTGTTTATTAACATGTTCACTCAATTTATTGCTTGGTTAACATTTCCTGAGGGAAAGAAAGCAAAGTAAAAAAAAAAAAAAGGTTAATTTGAATATCTCAAGATTAAAGTAGTCTTTTGAGCTATGGGAAAGATATTCTGAAGCTTAGGGTCATACTTATTTTTCCAAAGAGAAATATTTTTGGGGAGAAGGAAAATAAATAAGAACACTGAACATCTTTGTTAACTGTCTCAAAGGAGAAAAGCACTGGAAAGTTTACACTTTATATTAGGTAATGCGAAGACCTATTATTTTGGAAACATAAACTTGACTTCCATCACCTGGAGTTTACGTGACCCCAGACTGCTGGTCACCTTGCCTGGCATGAAAGGCACACAGGCAGCAAAAATTAGACTGCTGATCCATCTATGTCAGCCTTAGTAATGATCTGCCTTCTGAAACAACTGAGTATTATGCTTCTGGAACTCTGAAAACCAGGGAAGGGAAACCAATGACTTTTAAGTTTGTGGCAGCAGACACAACCCAGAAGGATTGGGTCTTGCTGGAAATCCAAAAAGACCAAGCTTCAGTGGATAAAGTCACAATTGTCTATATCCTGGAGTCCTGAAGACTATAGTCTGGCATATGTTTTATGGCAGGATTGTTACTCTTTAAACTATTTCAATAATTTATCTTCCTCCATATAAAGATTTTCACTTCCAGCTGGGGTGACAAGAAGAGCAAGTGGCAAGAAGAAGGTGAATTCTTCAGGTCACCCATTGAAAGACTGAAGAACCAGGAAGATAGGCAACTCAACAACGAAGAAATTAAATGGGAAGGGAGGAAAGAAGCCAAGACACAATAAGAATGCAGTAAGTCCCCTACATACAAATCTTCAAGTTGCAAACTTTCAAAGATGCGAACGTGCCCCTGTATGCCAGCTGTTGTACTGTACCACTGTACTTTTCAAGATACTGTGCTGTAAGATTAAAAATGTTTTCTTTATTTTTTGTGTCTGTTTTTTATTATCTGTGTGAAAAGTATTATAAACCTATTACAGTACAGTACTATATAGCCAATTGTGTTAGTTGGGTACCTAGGCTAACTCTGTTGGCCTTAAAAACAAATTGGACTTACGAACGTGCTCTCAGAACAGAACCTGTTCGTATGTAGGGGACTTACTGTAATAATTTCTTGGTTAATTAAAATTATCATTGATTGTAATTATCATTATAAGTAACACATTAATTCTTTAAAATGTGCTGGAGTTCCACTACAATGAAAACTATAAAATGTTTCCAAGAGAAATTAAATGAAACCCTAATATGTGGAGAAAAAGCACTATGTTTAGGGATTCTGAGAGACAATATTTTTAAATATCAATTACTCTAATTGATCTACACACTTAATCCCAAGGTCCCAACTGGGTTTTTTTGTGAAAAGCAACAAGGGTTATATAGAAATGCAAAGACACATATAAAATAGAAGAGAATAGCAGAAATCCAGAAAAAGATTTTCACCTATAGAGTCACTAATTTATACAAAAACACCCACACAATTAAATGTGGAAGGAAATAATGGAGAAACTGGATATGCATTTAGAAAAAGTAGACTCTTACCTCTCCCAAATATCATAAGCAGAAATTAATTCAAGATAGATCTCAAACTTACATGTAATGTGGAAGCTAAAACAACTCAGTCTCTAGAAGAAAACACTGGAGAATATCATAAAAAGTTATTTTTAAACAAGATTCAAAAAACACTAAACATATTTGAAAGAAAATTGACCGATTAGATTTCATCAGTATTCAAATTTTTAGTTTAGCAAAAGACATTGTTAATTAAATGAAAAGGCAAGGAAGGCCTTTTCCTAAGAATTCAGGTCCAGAATATATAAAGTACTCCAATAAATTAACCAACAAGTAAACAAACAAACAAAATGGTCAAACATTTGAACAGCCACCTCACTCAAATGGCCAATAAGCATATGAAAAGATGCTCAGCACCATCAGTCACCAGTGCAATGGAAATTAAAACCACAGTGAGATACCACCACACACCATGAATAACTGACTTTTAAAAAGACTGACAATTCCAAGTGTTAGAGAAGTTGTGGAGCAAATAGAACTCCCATTTATACTCATGAGAGGATAAATTTTTTCAACCCCTTGGAAATACTCCTGCAGTTTTTGACAAAATTGGGTACATGCCTACACTATCATCAAGAATTTCCACTCTTTGGTGTATACCCAAAAGAATTAAGTGTAATGACACATACAAGAATGTTCATAACAGCTTTTTCTCCAAACTGGAGACAACCCAAATTTCCATCCTCAGGAGAATGGAGAAAAATATTATGTTTTTTTGTTTTTGTTTTTGTTTTTTTACAAATAATGGAATTTTGTATAGCAATAAAAAGAACACACTTCTGATAAACCAAAACATTATAGAATCTCAAAAGCAGGTTGAGTGAAAGACCAGACACAAAGGTGTACATATTACCTGATCCCATTTACATGAAGTTCAAGAACAGTCAAAGCTGCTCAATGGTGACATGTAGAAATAATGTTAACTTGGAGTGGGAGAATTATTCTGTATATCTCAAGCAGCATTATGATTTCTCAGAGATGTAAGCATATGAAAACATAGTTATATATTTCTTTAATGCATGTATATGTGTGTACTCAGAATTTGGCTAAGGTCTCTCAAAATAAATTTCTTCCTGCTGCTTTTTTTTTGGTCTCAGTCAGACACAAAAATCAAATAAATGTTATTAATGCAAGTAAGATATGAGAAGATCTTCCCTGAAAGGTGACAGCATGTCACTCTGAGTAAAAGAAAGCTTAAGCAACATGGTAAAGTAAGAAAAGTTTGTCTTATTTCCACTAGCTTCAAACTCAGCAATCACCTGTTCCTTCCTTCATTCCTCCAAGAGCTGTTTCCATGGGTATCTTTATATTCTCTCATATATCTGATTTCAGAAATGAATCTCTTTATCAGTTATATCTTAGCCTGAAATTGTATCAAGATGAACTTTCTCAAATTTAGTATCCTTGCGTGGGCAATACCAAAACGATTTCAGTTAACATTAAGCACGTGATTGTTGCAAACTATTTCTCCTGATGATTCTTTATTCCAATTATCAGTTACTCTGGACATATACCGCATAGGCTAATTTAATACAGTCTACCTTCCTATGAAAGAGAAGGCTACCTTTGTAATTACAACTCACCTATTTCCTGACTGGTTCTTTCCACTCTGACAAATTGCTGTGTCCCAATACTTTTTATCATTACTTTTATCACAACTGTGCTCACTTCAATGTATTCTTTTTGTTCTGGTTTCTAATCCAGTATTTTTGTGTATTCAGATTCATCTAGCCATCTAATGCTGAGATTTTGCTTGTTTTATATTTAAATACTTATCATTTAATTATTACTATATTTAGATTCAGAAAGAAAAGAAACAGCCTATTAACCATATATCATGAATACAGTTCATAATATAAACTAAATGATTAATCTTAAACTAAATTATTAAACTTAATTACTAACCTACATAGCTTTAAAACAAAATAAAACTTACAATTGTTGTTCAGACATTTATATTATTATGGGTTTTACTAGATATATTAAATTAGCTATATCAGATCACTGTATGTATTCTAATACATTACTATTAATAATATATAGATAATATATTACCATTTCCTTAGATCTGTGAGGAATTAAAGTTAGTAGACTTTTTTCCCAGTTGCTTGTTCCCTATTTCGTAAATCTCAAGTGATTATACAACATTGTACTGGAAACTAATAAAAGTAGATTTTACCTCTGGCTGTGTTGCTAAACTGCCATATGACCTTGTACAAACTATTTCGTGTGTGAGCAATTTTTTAAAAATTAGCCGAATGAATCCACAGTCATATTCTATTCATTTCATGTTAAAAGAATGCAAATGCCCCTCCAAAAGAGAATGCTAGTGAAAGTACTCTAAAAATATGCCATATTTTTATTTATAAATAGTATTACATTTTAAAAGCCAGAGTCAGTGAGCATTCTATACTAAACTCATATTTTAATATATATTGGTGGCTGGAGACAGCTCAGTTTATATATTTTTTACATATGTGATATCAATTAAAACCTAACTTCTAACTAAGAGGATTTCATCTTTAGTATCAATATAGGACAAAATACTAGGTGTAAGTACTTAAGGGAAAAACAAGAGTATTAGCAAATTTACGGTCCTCATTTTACCAGCTCAACAATAAATATTTGGCATTCAGTATCTTTCCATTTTTATTTGAAATATAAAGGAAATACATCTCAACCAACATTTCCATGAGAAAAAATGTTGATTAATAAAAATTATGTTTTTATTCAAAAACTACTACTTGGGTGTGAGTTATAAAAATAATGGGATTTTAAAGTTTGATTTATCTTTTTAAATGAAATCAGTGATAAGGGAATATCTTCACTCCAGTAGCCTGAGCATCAGGGAGCAGTAAACTTTAACTGTAAGATATTTACTTAATTTCTCACTTCTTTGTGAGAAATATTTTACTGTGATTAGACAGAATTTATACTACTAATAAACTAAAAATATCACTAATCATCATACAATTGTGTGTCCATGTGTATGTTTGTGTTCATGTTTTGACTGCTTTGGTTTGTTTTGGTTTATTTAGAGCAGTCTAACTATATAAAATTATTACAGAAATTACTCAGTATGATGGTAAATTTTATGTGGCAACCTGGCTAGGTCATACCACTTAGTTTTTGATCAAATACCAGTTTAGATGTTGCTGTACAGGAATTTTTTAGATGTGATTAATCAGTACATTACCTTCCATAATGTGGATAGGCCTCATTAAATCAGCTGAAGGCCTTAAGAGAAAAGACTTAATTAAATACTTAACAGAAAAAGTCATTGTCTCCAGACTGCTTTTGAACTAGAGATTACAACATCAACATTTTCCTGGATCTTCAGTCTGTTCAGTCTGTTGGCCTGCCCTGCAGATTTTGGACATACCAACCCCCCAGATCTTTCCTCTCTCTCTGTCTCTGTCTTTCTCTCACACACACACACGTATATTCATACACACATTTCCTATTGGTTTTGTTTTGTTGCTTTTTTTAAAAATAGAACCCTAATACACAGAAGTCTGCTGGAGAAAAAGAGAGAGAGAGAGAAAGAGGGAGATTGTAATATGTTTAATTGATCTGTTTCTTTGTAGCAGGAAGTATTCAACATTCACAATTCAGTGTGCAGGGGAAAGACAGTTAATATGAGGACACAACTGATTGTAAAATGTGTTTACAACACTGTAAACATTGTAAAGCATTTTCATTCCAATAAATTCTTATGGGACTAGTATAACAGACATTTAAATAAGTTTTCCAGCCAAAGTCAAAGCTATCAAAAGGCGAAGTCCAATACTTCAAAAAAGGAAAATAAATGTAACACCGGCTTTTTTTTTTCCAATACAAATAAAAAGTAAATAGAATATCCTTATATCATAGCAGCAGGTAACTGCTTACTATGTTTTTTCTAAAAATAAATATTCTGCACTCATTGATAATTTATATTTTTGGGGTATGAACATCTGTTGTTTAATCATTGTTTTTGCAGTAAAGAAAATATAAAGCATATTTTACCTTAATTAACTCATTAAGGGGAAAGTAGCCAAAAGCATAAGGCTTCTGAGAACACTGATTTTAAACCCCATTACTAGGAACAGAATAATATCTTGCTCTCTTTATAGCTGTGTTATAGGTCCCTGAGTAATTCAATTACAGTACAGCACTGAATCATATATGCAGAGCATTAAGTGTAGTTAAGCTTTCCAGTCTCTAGAGGTCTCTGCACATCACTTTTTCATTCACTGCCATCCTTGCATCCTGCCAACCATTCTAAAGCAAGCACTTCAACAATGTGTAGGCAGAACTGCTGCTCTCTAAATAAACACAGACAAATTCTTCACTTATGTGTCTTGTCTCATGCTTGTATCTTATATTACAAAAAGATTATGAGAATGTAAGAAGAGCCAAAAAGATTCGAGAAGAAAAAATTGTTTTCTGCCTAATTTTTTTCTAATCACGCAAGGAAGATCTTTCCTTCCTGTAATTCTCTCATGTGTCCCTAGTCTGAAACTGTTTCACCTACACCAGGTGTTTCTAAAAGTGCACATAGCATTTTAAGTCTCTTAAAAATTATATACATTATACAAGGTTCAATTCAAGTCAACAAATGTTATTTTTGATTCTATTAAGTGCTTTAGGATGGGAAAGCCAAATAAATGCCACATTTTTCTGCAGAAAGCATCCAGAATGCAACATGGATGCTGATTCTCACACTTGAAGATGATCAGCTCTTTCATCAATATTCCCTTATCTTACTAAACTAAAACTGTACGGCATCAAAGAATAAGACGTGTACACATTAGCATTTGCCACTGTGGCTCAAATCCTGAGGACAGGAAATAGAGACCCACCTTCAAGGCCTAAGTTTCATTTTGTTTAGTTTCTTTAAAATATATCAAGATGGATCACACTTCCTCCTTGGGAATCTGGTTTATGAGGAAGGTTACACCACTTTGTGTGACTTGCAGGGCAGAGCGTATCTATCACTTGGGCACATGAGCCAGTAGCAAGCAAGTAGAACATTTTGAAGTAGTGGTAAAAAGAATCTCAGTCCACATATCACTTGTCTAGCAGGACAAGTGATATGACTAATAACAGATTAATATCCAAAATATATATACAGCTCATACAACTCAATATCAAAAACAAATAGTCCAATTTAAAAATGAGCAGAAGAACTGAATAGACTTTTTTTCCAAAGAAGACATACAAATTGCCAACAGGTACATAAAAAGATGTTTAACATCACTAATTATCAGAGAAATGCAAATCAAAACCACAAAGAGATAGCACCTCACATCTGTCTGAATGGCTATCATCAAAAAGACTACAAACAGGGGCTTCCCTGGTGGCGCAGTGGTTGAGAGTCCGCAAAAAAAAAAAAAAAAAAAAAAAAAAAAAAAAAAAAAAAGACTACAAACAAATGTTGGTAAGGATGTGGAGAAAAGAGAACCCTTGTAAAATGGTGGTGGGAATGTAAATTGGTGAAGCCACTGTGGAAAACAGTATGAAGGTTCCTCACAAAACTAAAAATAGAACTATCATATGATCCAGCAATTCCACTCCTGAGTATAGACCAAAAAAAAAAGAAAACACTAATTTGAAAAGATACATGCACTTCAATGTTCATAGAAGCATTATTTACAATACTCAAGAAATAGAAGCAACCTAAGGGTCTTTGAACAGATGAATGAATAAAAAAGATGCGGTGTATACATACACACACACACACACACACACACATGGTATATATACATGTCTATATATATATATATATATATATACTATGTATATATGTATATGTATTATATATATACACACACAATGGAATACAACTCAGTCATAAAAAAAGAATAAAATTTTGCCATTTGCAACAACATCAATGGGCCTGGAGGGTATGAGCTAAGTGAAATAAGTCAGACAGAGAAAGACAAATACTGTATGTCATCACTTATATGTGGAACCCAAAAAATAAAAGCAATGAATATAACAAAATAGAAACAGACTCACAGATAGAGAACAAACTAGTGGCTACCAGTGGGGAGAGGGAAGCGGGGAGGGGGAATGATAGGGGCAGGGGAGTAAGAGGTACAAACCACTATGTATAGAATAAATAAGCTACAAGGATATATTGTACAGCACAGGTAATGTAATCAATGTTTTATAATAAATGGAGTATAACCTATAAAAACTTTGAATCACTATGTTGTACACTTGAAGCTAATATTGTAAATCAACTATATCTCAATAAAAATAATAAATAAAATAAAATAA
Source organism: Lipotes vexillifer (assembly GCF_000442215.2). NCBI lineage: Eukaryota > Metazoa > Chordata > Mammalia > Artiodactyla > Lipotidae > Lipotes > Lipotes vexillifer. The sequence goes on from NW_006792653.1 coordinate 1,800,864, forward strand.
AGAAGTTTTCTTAGGGCTGTTTAAGTAAATGGTATAGTTGGAATTCCAACCTATTCAGTCTGTCTTCAGAACTTGTACTCTTACCCCTTATAAACTACAATCTCTCAAGAAGATATACACTACCACTGATTACAAGAGGGGAGAAATGGGATCAACCAGTTGTATCATCTAAAGCAAGCATCTTTCCAAGTTCATGTATTAAGACCAGGCCAAAAAAACAGTGAAAAAACTTCAGAAGCTTTCTACATTACTACTATCTCTAACAGAATGCCTAAATACACTGAACTGTTACATACAGACTTTTCTCTATACTTACCTCTATTATTTGGAGACAAATATTGAAGTAGTCTTCCTTTACTTCTTACAATTTTATTTTTTAATCCGGAAGACATGTCATGGAAATACATAAAATATACACACATGTTTTTCATTGAATGGAATGGCTAAGGTAAATAATCAAATTATACCTTTATCTAGTTTAGGTGTTCCCAAATAGACATTTGCACTGAGCTTTTAAAGTTATAACACTCTTATCAAATTTCTATTTTTTTTTTGTATAGAAGATAAGAGACAGACAGAGAGAGAGAGAGAGAGAGAGAGAGTCGGAGCATCCATACCTATTTAATCGATTTTGGTTGCAGGAAATACTCGACATTCACAATTTAGGTTACAGAGCAAAAAAAAGATAAAACGTTAAAATGAGGACAAAACTGATAATATTTGTAAACTGTGGTATATCAATATTTTATGGACATTAAAAGTAAAATCATGGGTTTAGCCAAAGTTCAAATAAAAATTGTATCCCCTGCATTTTGTGAGACCTTTGACAACTCCCCTAAGTAATCCCCTAGTCCTCTCACCTATAAAATGGGAGAAATCACAATACCTACTTGATTACATTAAGAGGATGAAATAAAATACAATCTTAGCAGAACGTTGGGCAATAAATGTTAATTTTAATAATGCTAACTGTGCTGCTGATGGTGGTGTCTTACACCTAATATTAATAATTAAGCTTCGTATTTGTAATATGATGATTACCAAAATCTCTTATTCCATCCTATTCCCAAGATGTTATTGTTGATATAAAGTCATCTTTTACATCTTATTTTACAATAAGTAAAATGTTTACTTACATCTTATTTCAACAAAAAGATTGAGATCTCAAACATGGAGTTTGGAACAGGGCCTAGGCAACGTCCACAACGCTCTTCTATAGCTTTTGTTCCCCATTTCTCTTCACATTCTCCTCTAAGTTAATGAGAACTTTAACATATCTTTTTGCTGATGATCACTAAACTTAAAATTAATTTTGATCCCTCTAATGCACCAAAAACTCAAAAGACAAAAATAAAGAAAATAATTTTCATCCACAAATCACTTAAAATAGGATTATCACTGTTTCCTCAGGCTCCAAACCTAGAAACACTCTCAAAAATCATTTAACTGGTAACATTCCTTAATTACTATATCCTATATAGGTCGTCACAAAACTGTATTTTTAAATTAAGATATCCTATTTTATTTCATTTTCTCCAAACTAGTGAAACTATTCATATGTAGTGCATTACTCCCTCACACACACAAGTAGAAACAATGCCATAATTGGTTAACAACTATTAAAGACCTGATACCTTGTCAATTTTTCTTTCTAAGTATAAAGAAAAAGTACAATGTAAAAATTTAGTTCTCGGCTTCAAGGAGTTTAAAATCAAGGTAAAGAGACAAAAAAAATATCAATATTACAAACTACAAATGGAAGAGAATTTCTCAAAAACAAAAGTGAACAAAGGTAGAAAAATCTTCACCATAACCACTGAGTGGAAGCTCTTTCTAAATCTCAAGGGATTAGCAAAAGTTTTGATTTTGGCCTTAAAATATAGGTAGAAGATGGATAGGTATAACTACAGATCAAAAATCTTCCTGGAAAAGAATGCCATATAAACTGAAACAGGGTAGAAAGAGCAGATCTGTATGCTATTTAATTTTATATTAAGCAGATTTTAAAGCCGATGACCTCCTAAATAATTTTTAAACAAGGTCTCATAAATTTATTTTGGTATTCTCAGATTAAACTGATTACAAAAATTAGAGCTAACATTGACACTTATAAAATAAAATTCCACTATGAATTAAAAAAATGCCTATGATGAATATAGTCCCTAAAATTATATTTGGGGAGAGATTTCTAAATTTTGTAATTTAGAAATTACAAAAAGAAAAATAATCTGTCCAGTGCCTAAAAATTGCTGCAGATTTGTCACAACATGAATGTGGATACCATATTTATATATTTACAATATATGGAAACACTGAGACAGATTTCATCCAGTATCTGCATAAATTTTCCTGAAAATATGCTAACATTTTAAAAGGAATAAAATCACATGAAAAGGTAGATGGCTGTATTTTAATAATCTTTTCTGTAAAAATGAATTCCACTACTTCATTCCTGTAGAGCCAGGATTTGAGAACCTATGTGTTAAGTTCATATCCTTTTCTATTCTGATGCCCATTATCTGGTACCACAGGGTATTTTAAATTTCTCTAGGCTAATCTGAGCAAAATATACTTAATGATCTTCACAAATTCTTTCAAAATACAGAACTCTGAATAATCCTTTATATTTTATTACTATCAAAAGCTATTTAAGTAGGTGGCAATCAATCATCAGTAAGATCTCAAGTTTCTACAATATTAGTCCTTATTTGTTTGATTTTGTTTTTGTTCTTAGTCTTCCATCCTTTGAAATCTAATCTTTAAATAACCCATTTAGACATCTCTGATACTAATATTTCTCCCAGAAAATATGATTTTCTGTGCAGGCAAATTGGATTTCCAATGGTATTATTAATCTTTATACAATTTCCCAGGCTTCTGGCTCTCATTTCTTTCTCTAATTTATAAACACTTGCATTTTTCTATGTCTTTCACATACTAAAATAGAGCTTCTATTATAGATCATGAGCATTACTAAGGAAATGCAAGTAGCAGTTATCTGTAACCTTGTAATCTTTACACATACATACCCACAAAGAAACTGAAACACAATATCTTAAGTTTACTACAGAAAATAAATAATTTGAAAAGACTATTTCAAAAGGGTTTTAAATTTTCTAATGAAAATGAGCAACAGCAAGAGATGGGGGTGGGGGTAGGGTTAGCAGATAGATGGATAGAGAGATAGAGATAGCTAGATAGATAAAATCAAAGTGAATTACATTTACTTTTCATTTATTTTTGTAGGTATTCACCCCCATTTTCTTCTGTCTTTGAGGTGACAGAAATTTTGCAAAAACAGCTTTCGCTTTATTTCCAATTGTGGCACATATGGATAATGATGTTAAAACACAACACACACCAATGTTCCATGGATTCTGATATGCACCCTGTCCTCAACTGTTCCAGTAAACTAGAGAAGTAGAGCAAATAATACACATTTTATATGTTTTGAGATTTTTAAGCAATTTTAGAAGTTAAGCAATTTTATAAATATATAAGAAATAGATTTAGCCATTTAAAAATCTCAATAGCTGTTTCATTATAACCAAATCATGGTATATGTTTTTCTTTTCAAAGGTGAAACTTGTATATGAGATCAACATATGCTAAAATAATCAGGGTTTTTAACCTACATTTTAAACTTCTCAATAATTTTTTTTCCCTCCCCTTAATTACAGGTACAGAAATGCAGCATTTTCTGAACCCCAAATTCAGCTTCCCAAAGGGAAGTAACATAGTCAATCATCCACTCTAATTTCTCTTGGTGAAAAAGAAGAAAGTCCATAATATATCTTCATTTTGGCATGCCAATATATGTTAAAATTAAAGAAGAGTGTATGTTTGCAAAGGCAGTGGTGCACAAAATGGATAATGTAAATTAACTTTCTTTACATACACTAGTTATCAGCGACACCAGTAAAGAGTTATTCAGAGTTAAGGAATTATGGTTCGTGTAAATTGTTTGGATATTAAATGTCATAAAAGAAGCACAGCTTTTGCACAGCAAAGAAACCATAAACAAGACCAAAAGACAACCCTCAGGATGGGAGAAAATATTTGCAAATGACGCAAATGACAAAGGATTAATCTCCAAAATTTACAAGCAGCTCATGCAGCTCAATATCAAAAAACAAACAACCCAATCCAAAAATGGGCAGAAGACCTAAATAGACACTTCTCCAAAGAAGATATACAGATTGGCAACAAACACATGAAAGAATGCTCAACATCATTAATCATTAGAGAAATGCAAATCAAAACTACAATGAGATATCATCTCACACCAGTCAGAATGGCCATCATCAAAAAATCTAAAAACAATAAATGCTGGAGAGGGTGTGGAGAAAAGGGAACACTCTTGCACTGCTGGTGGGAATGTGAATTGGTACAGCCACTGTGGAGAACAGTATGGAGGTTCCTTAAAAAACTACAAATAGAACTACCATATGACCCAGCAATCCCACTACTGGGCACATACCCTGAGAAAACCATAATTCAAAAAGAGTCATGTACCAAAATATTCATTGCAGCTCTATTTACAATAGCCCGGAGATGGAAACAACCTAAGTGTCCATCATCGGATGAATGGATAAAGAAGATGTAACACATATATACAATGGAATATTACTCAGCCATAAAAAGAGATGAAATTGAGCTATTTGTAATGAGGTGGATAGACCTAGAGTCTGTCATACAGAATGAAGTAAGTCAGGAAAAGAAAGACAAATACCGTATGCTAACACATATGTATGGAATTTAAGAAAAAAAAATGTCATGAAGAACCTAGGGGTAAGACAGGAATAAAGACACAGACCTACTAGAGAATGGACTTGAGGACACGGAGAGGGGGAAGGGTAAGCTGTGACAAAGCGAGAGAGAGGCATAGACATATATACACTACCAAATGTAAGGTAGATAGCTAGTGGGAAGCAGCCGCATGGCACAGGGAAACCGGCTCGGTTCTTTGTGGCTGTCTGGAGGGGTGGGATAGGGAGGGTGGGAGGGAGGGAGACAAAGAGGGAAGAGATATGGGAACATATGTATATGTATAACTGATTCACTTTGTTATAAAGCAGAAACTAACACACCATTGTACAGCAATTATACTCCAATAAAGATGTAAAAAAAAAGAAGCACAGAACAGCCTAACAGGTAGCATTATCTTGATGGATCACCACAGACTGGTATGTGGTCCAGAGTTCAAGTTCAGGACTTTTTCACAATGGGGTCCCTTAGGATTATTCAGGCTAAACTTCTAGTTGTCTAGAAGACTTGTGCTGTAGCCATTAACCACACTGAGCACTTTCAATGTGGCCAGTTCATATTGGGATATGCTATAAGCATAAAATACACAATAGAGTCTGAAGACAGTACAAAACAATAAAAAGAATGTAAAATATATTATTAATAATTTTATATTGATTAACTGTTGAAATGATAATACATATTTTGGATATACTGGGTTAAGTATAATAGTTAAAATTAATTACATCTGTTTAACATTTTTATTGTGGCTGCTAGAGACTTTTAAATTACAAATGTGGCTCACACCCTGAAAAATCTTTGCTCTCTTATTCCTCTACTTTTTTATTCTGAACTGACCGTTACCCTTCTGTGTTGTTTTAGCATCAATCAGGTTTCTATTAATACTTCAGTTTTCCACTTTCAGATATGCTAATACATAAATGCTTCCTTCCTTTAAGCTCTAGTCCCTTGAATGGCTTAAAGTCTCCTTATACAATTAATTGTATTTCCTTCCATAAGGTGATATGCTGGATAGTCTCTTGTCAACTCAGCATCACCCTCAGCCTTTTCAAAAGCAAAAGAATGACATTTCCCAGAATCTCCTTCTCTGTACAGTTCCAAGTGCCAGGTTGGAATCTGTCAGTGAGAAGCACTTGCTCAAGATTTATAAGGCAAAAAGGCTTAGACCACTGTTTTCCCAAGTCAGTTACAGGAAGATGCGTGGGCAGACTGAGGTTCAAAGCTGCTCCTAGGTAAACTGCCCTTTAAGGAAAAAATAAACTATGAGTGTAAAATGGCCAGGGCCCCTACCACAGTGTTACAAAGGACCTATGCAAGAGAGCAGTCCTGAAGTTAACAGTTCATTAAGCCTCACTCTCAGTCTACCCCTGCACCAGTATCTCAGTCAGCAACACAGATGCGGGAGTAACTCAAGAAATTTACCTGACATATATATTTTAAATGATTTTAAACTCTTTCCAGATATTCATTACATAAGCAATATTAATCAGTTGAGCAGGTAAGCACTTCCCATGTATAGGATTACACACATGCACATACTTTTTCATATACTGATAAAACCAAAGCAGATGAAAACGAATTTGAAATCCCATCACTTTATCTACCCATCTGCCAGAAGTTGTGCTCACACAATTCTGATCAGTCGTCTGTTGATGTGAATGAACTCTGTGCTCTTAATACTCTTCTCTCATCTAAATTCCAACCTTCTCTGCCTACTGAAGAACACTGTTCCAGTGATTCATATTTCTTTGTGTTGTTTCAACTTTTCATCTCTCTACTAGAAATTCTCATGAATATTCAAATATGTCATTATTTCTCTTACAGATTAAGAAAAAGAAAAACTTGACCTCACTTTCTCCTTCCCCTTTGTGGCAACTTGTTATGGAATGTTTCTCATACTCACAGTCTCTAATCTGACTGCCTTGTTCTCTTCCCATTTTCCTTTGAGACCATACTAATAGCTTCAGTCAGCCATACTTCCACTAAAATTCTTTGTGTTATGTGGGTAACATTTTCACAAATCATCAGGGAGTAAAAATATTGCTAAGTCTAACAGTCTATTTTCTGTCAGCAATCTACTTGATGTGTAAGCATTCTTTAAACACTTCCTTATCTGTTGGTTTCCTCTGACCCCACACCACTGTCCTTGGTTTCCTCTGACATCGCCAGCCCTCCTTTACTGTCTCCTTGGCTGGTTCTCTCTCATCTTTCCTATTAGTTAATGTTGGAATGTTCCAGAACCCTCCCTCTCTCTCTCCCTCTTTCTCTCTCTCTCTCTCTCTCTGTTTTTGTTTGTTTGTTTTTGTTTTTCTATATACCCTGTCTCCTTGAGTAATCTCATTCAGTTCCAGGACTTAAAATAGCATTTCTGTGCAGACAACTTCAATATTTATAACTCCAGCCAGACTTTTCCCCTGAACTCCAGCCATATACAACTCCAGCCTTCTATACCTACATACCTTCATAGTTAACTAATAGGCAAGTGAAACTTAACATGCTGAAAACTAAACTTCTCACCTTTACCAGACACAGCCTGCTCTCACAGCCTTCTCCCCCTTACACAAATGGCAATTTCATTCTTCTAACTGATTAAGTCAAAATCCTTGATCTTCGATACCTTTATTTTTTCACACCCACATCAAATCTATCAGTAAATCTTTCAAAAATAACAAGAATCCAACCACTTCTGATCACTTCTACTACTAAAAGCCACCATCAACTCTCACCTGGATTATTGCCATATCTCAATATCCTAACTGGTCCACAATCAGCCACCATCACCTCTCACCTGGATTACTGCCATATCTTAGTACCCTAACTGGTCCACAATCAGCCACCATCACCTCTCACCTGGATTATTGCCGTATCTTAATATCCTAACTGGTCCACAATCAGCCACCATCACCTCTCACCTGGATTATAGCCGTATCTTAATATCCTAACTGGTCCACAATCAGCCACCATCACCTCTCACCTGGATTATTGCCATATCTTAATACCCTAACTGGTCCACAATCATTCACCATCACCTCTCACCTGGATTACTGCCGCATCTTAATACCCTAACTGGTCCACAATCAGCCACCATCACCTCTCACCTGGATTATTGCCGTATCTTAATATCCTAACTGGTCCACAATCAAAGTGTTCATAATCCATAATGATTCTTTAGAATACAATTTAGTGCGTGTCATGTATCTGCTCAAACTTAATGTCTTTCTATGGGACTTATTAAAGCCAAATGATTTTACAATGCTCTAAAGCTTATAAAAACTGAATCCCAGATGCCTTTTTGACCTCCCACTAATTCCTAACTGCCTGTTTCTCCAGTCACAGGGCCTCCCTTCTTGAGCTGACTAGGCATGTTCTGTGGGAGATATGCATGGTCCACTCGACATATCCTCCTTTTGAATATCTACCTTACAGTCTGACCTCCTTAATGTGTATGCCTCTGTTGCTTTACTGAGAATCAGAACTTAAATTTCTTCAAATCCATAGCATAATAAATTCAATGAAACAATAAAATGTGCTTATTTGAACCTTGGGGTTACATAAAATTAGAATTCAAAAAGAAGAGCCCAGGGCTTCCCAGGTGGCGCAGTGGTTGAGAGTCCGCCTGCCGATGCAGCGGACGTGAGTTCGTGCCCCCGTCTGGGAGGATCCCACATGCCGCGGAGCGGCTGGGCCCGTGAGCCATGGCCGCTGAGCCTGCGCGTCCGGAGCCTATGCTCCGCAGCGGGAGAGGCCACAACAGTGAGAGGCCCACGTACCGTAAAAAACAAACAAACAAACAAAAAAAAAAAAAGAAGAGCCCAAAATAACAAAACTCTGTAAATGTAACCTTTCACAAATATTGATGAAAATAAAATTTGAATCTTAGATACTCAGTGTGTGAGGGGGAGAGAAGCATATAGCCTAAGAACTGATGGGCATAAGTTTATGTTCCAAATACCCTTTCTATTTTCACCATGCTGAAAAATGCTGAAAAACTTCTACAACTGTCAGATCAATTGTCAGAATTCTAGAGTTTAGAAGACAGAATTTCTTTCTCCCCTTACTCATAAATCAACCTTGTCTTTATAAAAAATAATGTTAATAAGTGATTAGAACTAAAAAAAGAAAAAAGTACTCCCACCATTGGGAAAGGCAATAGAACTTATGGATAAAGGCCAAGAACCACTGACAAGTACAACAAACCTCAAGTCCTGAGTGCTTATTCTTACCAACAGAATAAAGTAAACATGTACAAATAATGAGAAATATTCAGTCAAACTGAGACACACAGTATGAATAATTCTTTAGTTGAAAAGAAAAGCCACTTGAAAATATTTTTGACTACACAAATTAGTTGAGACTTGAGGCTTGTAGGAAAATTACGGTATAATTTTCTCGTAAGTATAGCTAATAAAAGAAGGATTAATAAATATAAATGGCATGGTGAGCTTAGCAGATCTCCATATAAATTAACTGATTCATGGGTTGAATTTCAGAAGAAAACAGAGCATCACTTTTTATGACTCACTACCCCATATTGCGTATTGAAGGTGGTGATGGCGGGGGCGCTTGTCTTTTGCAAGCATACATTAATGGAGGTGTAAGAAAAGCTCTAATTTCCTTAAAGATGGAAAGATTATGACATTAAGAAATCAACAAGATCTGGTTTATGATAAAATAACCTAGGGTATTACACACAGAAATCTTAACTATTCATAATAAAACAAATGTATTTTGCATGTATTATACAGATCTGGAAATGCAGATTTTATAAGAAGTTTATAAAACCTTATAATAAGTTTATGAAGCCCTACATTTTTGAGGATGAAGAGAGCAGTGAGATGGCAAATACTATATTTTAGTCTCTCTCCACGCATATTGCTTATTCAAATAGATACATATTTTAGTCTTCAATAAATAAATGCATGCATACAGTAGAAATAAATGTTCTATTTTATTTATTTTAAAGAGGTTTTTGATGTGGACCATTTTTAAAGTCTTTATTGAATTTGTTTCAATATTGCTTCTGTTTTATGTTTTGTTTTTTTTGGCCTCGAGGCATGTGGGATCTTAGCTCCCCGACCAGGGATCGAACCCACACCCCCTGCATTGGAAGGTGAAGTCTTAACCACTGAACCGCCAGGGAGGTCCCCGAAACAAGTCTTTTAATCTTAATAAACTATCAGATGTGTTTCACCCTTTTCTCTTCCTCATTTCCCTTTATCTTCCACTACATTTTTATTATTTGAATCATTAACATATACATTTTTCACATATTGCCAAGTCCAGGACAACTGATTTCAGAAATAAGAAAGAAATAGCTTACTGCTCCCCAGTGCCAGTTAGCATAAAAATATAATAATAATGAATATTGTTCAGCCCATTCCCTGGTTTATTTTTCTTAAAGTAAATAAATTAAGATGGGAGTGTGTTTTATCTGAGGAAATATGTGGTGTCAAATTTATTCTCAGGGGAAAAAAATAAAGGTCAGTAAAATCCGATTATTTTTAAAAAGCCAAGATCCAAAGTAAAAACAAAAGTAAACTATAAGGAACTGTTTTTCTCATATATCCAATCTAATTATTTGTTTATTATGAATATAATTTTTGAAACTATACATCATAAATTTACAAAGGCATTGTTTGTAAGACTCAGAGTTTGGATAAGGTTTTGCTTTTTAGGTTTGGCCTAGTCATAAATAGCTCTTGCTAAGCAAGTGAATGGCAATAGTCTATTACATGAAAAAGAACGTCAAGTTGTCTGCAGTAACACACAGTCAAAATCAAAGGATGTATATGCTCTGAGTTTTTTGGCTCTGTTCCGAATTTACAAAGGAGGCTAATCAAGTACATAAAGTACAAAATTAAGACCTACCTTTGCATTAATGTAGAATACTGAACAACAATGGAGATATAAAATAATGGGGTAGACAGTGAAAGTAGGTAAAATATTTCTGAACACTCAAGACATTTATTTGAACTGGAAATTTAATTGAAAGAGAATCATCAAGCAATTTACATCCAAAGTTTTATAATTTTTATTAAATCAAAGCAGCAAATGATTGAGCATCTATTAGATGCAAAGTCTGTATTAATCAATGACTTAGAATCAATTTATGCCCTTAATGATTTATCCCCAAATGAACAGACTTGTGTATAGTCACGAAAGAAAACAGCAAACAGGTGATTATGAAAAGGGTAAGGGAGAAATTCATTTTAACTGAAGATTTTATCTGGAATCCAGCCAATCCAGGTTTCAGCCAAACAATGAAAGATCTTGAATACCAATCATGTTAGGATGACTGGGGTTTCTTCTGTGCACAAAGAGGAAACAATAACAATATATTTGGGTTTGTGATACAAAAGGTTATCTGCTTTAAATATGTGAATGTAGAGGCATTGTCAAAATAACGCAGAAAGACAAAGTAGAAAGTGGATAGTTGAGGAGATAAGAAGAGTCACGGTGAGGATGAGATGAGGATGTGGAGAAAAGAGAACCCACTTCACTGCTGGTGAAAATGTACATCAGTGAAAACAGTATGGAGGTTTCTCAAAAATTAAAAATAGAGCTACCATCCTATCTACAGCTCCATTCCTGGGTATTTATCTGAAGAAAACAAAAACACTAACTGGAAAAGACATACGAACCCCAATGTTCATTTCAGCATTATGCACAACAGCCAAGAAATGGAAACAACCTAAGTGTCCACTGAAGGACAAATGGATAAAGAAGTTGTGGTATGGTATGTATGTGTGTGTATGTATGTATGTATGTGTATGTGTGTATGTGTGTATATATATTCCAGTGTGTGTGTGTGTGTGTGTGTGTGTGTGTGTTTACATACATATATAAAAAAAAAAAGAAGAGCCCAAAATAACAAAACTCTGTAAATGTAACCTTTCACAAATATTGATGAAAATAAAATTTGAATCTTAGATACTCAGTGTGTGAGGGGGAGAGAAGCATATAGCCTAAGAACTGATGGGCATAAGTTTATGTTCCAAATACCCTTTCTATTTTCACCATGCTGAAAAATGCTGAAAAACTTCTACAACTGTCAGATCAATTGTCAGAATTCTAGAGTTTAGAAGACAGAATTTCTTTCTCCCCTTACTCATAAATCAACCTTGTCTTTATAAAAAATAATGTTAATAAGTGATTAGAACTAAAAAAAGAAAAAAGTACTCCCACCATTGGGAAAGGCAATAGAACTTATGGATAAAGGCCAAGAACCACTGACAAGTACAACAAACCTCAAGTCCTGAGTGCTTATTCTTACCAACAGAATAAAGTAAACATGTACAAATAATGAGAAATATTCAGTCAAACTGAGACACACAGTATGAATAATTCTTTAGTTGAAAAGAAAAGCCACTTGAAAATATTTTTGACTACACAAATTAGTTGAGACTTGAGGCTTGTAGGAAAATTACGGTATAATTTTCTCGTAAGTATAGCTAATAAAAGAAGGATTAATAAATATAAATGGCATGGTGAGCTTAGCAGATCTCCATATAAATTAACTGATTCATGGGTTGAATTTCAGAAGAAAACAGAGCATCACTTTTTATGACTCACTACCCCATATTGCGTATTGAAGGTGGTGATGGCGGGGGCGCTTGTCTTTTGCAAGCATACATTAATGGAGGTGTAAGAAAAGCTCTAATTTCCTTAAAGATGGAAAGATTATGACATTAAGAAATCAACAAGATCTGGTTTATGATAAAATAACCTAGGGTATTACACACAGAAATCTTAACTATTCATAATAAAACAAATGTATTTTGCATGTATTATACAGATCTGGAAATGCAGATTTTATAAGAAGTTTATAAAACCTTATAATAAGTTTATGAAGCCCTACATTTTTGAGGATGAAGAGAGCAGTGAGATGGCAAATACTATATTTTAGTCTCTCTCCACGCATATTGCTTATTCAAATAGATACATATTTTAGTCTTCAATAAATAAATGCATGCATACAGTAGAAATAAATGTTCTATTTTATTTATTTTAAAGAGGTTTTTGATGTGGACCATTTTTAAAGTCTTTATTGAATTTGTTTCAATATTGCTTCTGTTTTATGTTTTGTTTTTTTTGGCCTCGAGGCATGTGGGATCTTAGCTCCCCGACCAGGGATCGAACCCACACCCCCTGCATTGGAAGGTGAAGTCTTAACCACTGAACCGCCAGGGAGGTCCCCGAAACAAGTCTTTTAATCTTAATAAACTATCAGATGTGTTTCACCCTTTTCTCTTCCTCATTTCCCTTTATCTTCCACTACATTTTTATTATTTGAATCATTAACATATACATTTTTCACATATTGCCAAGTCCAGGACAACTGATTTCAGAAATAAGAAAGAAATAGCTTACTGCTCCCCAGTGCCAGTTAGCATAAAAATATAATAATAATGAATATTGTTCAGCCCATTCCCTGGTTTATTTTTCTTAAAGTAAATAAATTAAGATGGGAGTGTGTTTTATCTGAGGAAATATGTGGTGTCAAATTTATTCTCAGGGGAAAAAAATAAAGGTCAGTAAAATCCGATTATTTTTAAAAAGCCAAGATCCAAAGTAAAAACAAAAGTAAACTATAAGGAACTGTTTTTCTCATATATCCAATCTAATTATTTGTTTATTATGAATATAATTTTTGAAACTATACATCATAAATTTACAAAGGCATTGTTTGTAAGACTCAGAGTTTGGATAAGGTTTTGCTTTTTAGGTTTGGCCTAGTCATAAATAGCTCTTGCTAAGCAAGTGAATGGCAATAGTCTATTACATGAAAAAGAACGTCAAGTTGTCTGCAGTAACACACAGTCAAAATCAAAGGATGTATATGCTCTGAGTTTTTTGGCTCTGTTCCGAATTTACAAAGGAGGCTAATCAAGTACATAAAGTACAAAATTAAGACCTACCTTTGCATTAATGTAGAATACTGAACAACAATGGAGATATAAAATAATGGGGTAGACAGTGAAAGTAGGTAAAATATTTCTGAACACTCAAGACATTTATTTGAACTGGAAATTTAATTGAAAGAGAATCATCAAGCAATTTACATCCAAAGTTTTATAATTTTTATTAAATCAAAGCAGCAAATGATTGAGCATCTATTAGATGCAAAGTCTGTATTAATCAATGACTTAGAATCAATTTATGCCCTTAATGATTTATCCCCAAATGAACAGACTTGTGTATAGTCACGAAAGAAAACAGCAAACAGGTGATTATGAAAAGGGTAAGGGAGAAATTCATTTTAACTGAAGATTTTATCTGGAATCCAGCCAATCCAGGTTTCAGCCAAACAATGAAAGATCTTGAATACCAATCATGTTAGGATGACTGGGGTTTCTTCTGTGCACAAAGAGGAAACAATAACAATATATTTGGGTTTGTGATACAAAAGGTTATCTGCTTTAAATATGTGAATGTAGAGGCATTGTCAAAATAACGCAGAAAGACAAAGTAGAAAGTGGATAGTTGAGGAGATAAGAAGAGTCACGGTGAGGATGAGATGAGGATGTGGAGAAAAGAGAACCCACTTCACTGCTGGTGAAAATGTACATCAGTGAAAACAGTATGGAGGTTTCTCAAAAATTAAAAATAGAGCTACCATCCTATCTACAGCTCCATTCCTGGGTATTTATCTGAAGAAAACAAAAACACTAACTGGAAAAGACATACGAACCCCAATGTTCATTTCAGCATTATGCACAACAGCCAAGAAATGGAAACAACCTAAGTGTCCACTGAAGGACAAATGGATAAAGAAGTTGTGGTATGGTATGTATGTGTGTGTATGTATGTATGTATGTGTATGTGTGTATGTGTGTATATATATTCCAGTGTGTGTGTGTGTGTGTGTGTGTGTGTGTGTTTACATACATATATACTAGAATATTACTCATCCATAAAAAAGAATGAAATCTTGCCATTTTCAAAAACATGGATGAACTTTGAGGTCAGTATTTTAAGTAAAAAAATTCAGACAGACCGCCTGCCGATGCAGGGGACACGGGTTCGTGCCCCGGTCTGGGAAGATCCCACATGCTGCAGAGCGGCTGGGCCCGTGGGCCATGGCCGCTGAGCCTGCGCGTCCGGAGCCTGTGCTCCACAACAGGAGAGGCCACAACAGTGAGAGGCCCCACATACCGCAAGAAAAAAAAAAAAAAAAAAATTCAGACAGAGAAAGACCATATGATCTCTCTTATACGTGGAATCTTAAAAAAGAAAAAAATAAGCTCACAGATACACAGAACAGACTGAAGGTTATGAGAAGTAGGGTGAGAGGGGTGGAAGAAATGGGTGACCTGTTTTGTTTTTGCTTTAGTTTCAATAAGTTGAATTTTTTAATAAAACATAGTTTGATAGTGTCAGCTAAAATATGCAATTAAGTTTTCACAATTTTCTTTTTTTAAAATTTTGTTAGTCTCACAAGACGTAAGGGAGCAAATGGAAACTCTTTATAATTTTTTTCTAAACATATTCTTTTCTCTTACTGAATGAATGAGACTGAATGAATGAGAAGTCAGTAAATTATCTACTTTCTCTGACCAAAGGACATGCATTTTTCAGACACTTGTCAAGAACTTAGGGTATATTTTCCACATGAAATTCTGCTTTTTTCACTTCTAGTTTAAAACAGTGGAAAATTACTGATGGCTTATAAAAAAAAAGTTTCATTTATTTATTGAGTCACTAAATCAAATTAGGTCTATTATTCTTAAAAACTCCATGGTACCTCACAAAACCAGAAAGACTGACTCACATAAATTCCATACTTGAATAGCTTATTATTTTTGCAGCAGAACTCAAGGTACTGCCTTACTTAAGAAACTGTAAGAATCTCTATTCATTAAAAAGAACATCTGAAGCAATTGCATTAGGTACGGAAAAGAGGAAAGCAAATGGAGTTTCCCATGAGTCTAGATACAGTCCTTTATTCTTCTGCTTCCATATATGAAACTTAATTATTGAAGCTATACTATTTATACTCTTTCTCACATGAATGCTGATGACTCTCAAAACTGTATGTCTGTTCCAAACTCACCTATCAATTCCAGACCCACTGTCTGTTCAGTAGCCATAATTAAAAGCCCAACGGGCAAAAGAACACTCCAGACGGCCAAAATTTAAATAATCATATTTTTCACAATCTTACTTCTTTTCTATTACATGTACTTCTACTCTTCAAACAGAAATAAAATTCATTATTCTCTGCATAATTATCTACTTAACCAATCAGAAACCTGAATATCATAAATGGTTTTCCCATCATCCTCACATCTTTAAAAATGATCATTAGTCATCATTAATACCAGCAAAGACTGTTGGATAATTCACAAAGAGAAAAATAGTTAAGCATCATCTCCAAATAAGCTCCTTAGCCAAATATAAACAAGAAAAACAACCATGATTATTCTCTAATTCCTACTTGATAGCCTAATCCAAAATATTTTATACCTTTTGCTTTATAAACTAAGTTTTATTGAGAAATACACTGCTAGAACTCCTAGCCATTATTAGCACACAATGAAGCAATTTCTGTGAGCAAGAGATAAAAGATTAAAGTGAAGAAGCAAAGAAAAAATTATTAGTATAAACAAGAAGAAAATAACAAATGAAAAGAAATATGCCTCAATTGTTCCATAGATTATCTACTAGTTTCGATTCTTGTAGGAACACAAAATATGTAAACTTGACATATAAAATATGGCTAAATAATTACTTTTAGGAACACAGTTTCATTCAGTAAGGCCTACTATATAAACCTCTAAGAATGTGTAAAGAAAATAATTCTTGCCCCTTAATCTTTGTCCCCATTTAAGCTGAACCAAGAAATGTGGTCTGAGAGTCAAAATATGTTACAAAAAAATCATGTCTTTGTTATTATTATCTATAAACAAACTTAAAAATAAATATACATTATACAAATGCTTTCTGCCGTTACTAAGCACTAATCACTTTTAAATGAGCTTTCATATATAAGAAAATGGATCTAGTTTCTTAACTTTTATAGATAATACATTCTAAATGCATATCAGAGTAAAATATGAAAAAGACAGATGAAACATTTTTCAGTATTAAAAATAATATGCTTATTATTAAAAATAAAAATGTACATTTCACCATTTCTGAAATCACTGTACATCTTGAATAGATGTTTTTACTTTGAATTCAACACTGTACATTCCTTGTGAGATACTTTTTAAATGAGTGCACTTTACAATTCATGGTATTTTAAAAAGTCTAGAAGACTCATATTATAAATGCCCTAAATAAATCTGAATTTTAAACAACATATTTTTCAAATCTTTCTATTATTTTATACATGTACTTTATTATTTTCTTTCACAATGGAACACCAACTAGCTTAAGAACAATGAATGTAATTAATCTTAAGATTCATTGCATGAAGCATGATAATTTCTAACTTTGCCTCCAAGAAATTAAGTTTGTGAGATATAAGTTTCTTATCACTTTCCCATTTCCCACTCATTTTATAAGTAATAACATAAAATGCAATAAAATATTCAAATAATTGCACAAATGCTGCTGTACAAAGATAGCTAGCAGGCAGCAGTACCATTTGATGATTCAGAATAATCATTCATCGACTGGAATATAACAGTCAGAATTTGGTGTAAAAATAATAGATTAAGAGTGTTAATGTTTAATCTATGAAAATGTATGTATAAAATTTAGTATATTTAAATGAATGTCAATACACAATATTTTATTCCAATTCAACATTTTAATCCACTGGTTAAAGGTTTCACTGTTAAATGGTAAACATATATTTAAAAAATGGCATTTATTCTGGCATTTTGATTGGACAGTAAGATCCTTTTTTCAGGTGCCAGGTGCCTGGAACTCTGATTTGAGATTATTAGAGGCACGTATACATAGAACATATTTAACAAATGGTACAGCACAGAGACCGACCAAATGCCAGCTGAATATCAGCTGATAAAAGATGAGAAATAAATATCTGCCACATTATTAATTCTGAAACTTACAGCATTTTAGTGGCATATGCCACAGACTGAATTTTTGTGTTATCCCCAAATTTATATGTTGAAACCTAATCTCCAATGTTATGGAATTTGGAGTTGGGGATTTCGGGAGGTACCCTTATGAATGTAATTAGTACCCTTATAAAAGGGACCCCAGAAAGCTTCCCTGCCCCTTCCACCACGTGAGGTCACAGTAAGATGATGGCCATCTGTGAGTCAAGAAGCAGGCCCTCACCCAATACAGAATCTGCTGGTGCCTTCATCTTGGATTTTCCAGCCTCCAGAACTGTGAGAAATAAAATTTTTTCTCACTTATAAGCCACTCATTCTATCATTATTTCTGTTAAAGTAGTCCAAATGGACAAAAATAGCAGATAAATTTATGCTTTTTTTTTCTTTAGAAATTAATTCACTATTACTATGTAAGCCTAAGTATAATACTTTCTAGTTGCATAATGAATTTAAATATAGTTTCTATATGATAGACATATAAGAAAAAAGATACTGAGAAATTATACAACTTGGTTAATACCACAATTATCCGAAAACAAAGCAGACATGAAAACTAAATATATTGAGTTCAGGCCCAATTTTATTTACACCTCTCTAAGAAAAGTGATAGTTTAGTCATAGCAGTTTGCTTAGAATTATTAACACTTTAGATTTCTAACACATAAAACTCTGATATATGTGAAGACCCATGAACTTATTATGAAGTTCTCAGTTCAAAAACATGGAGAATGCAGTGGTTAATTTTTCAGGCTCTGAAGTTAGATTGCCTGGGCTTCAAAACCCATCAGTGACACTGCCTAGTATATGATCTTGGTTAAATCTCTTACATTTATGAAAACCTCAGGTTTCTCATCTGCAAAATGGAAATAGTTATCTCTACCGCATAGGGTTATTTTTAAGAACAAGAGATAATAAAAAGCAGTAAAGTGTCTCTCATAAAAATGCTGAGAAATTGTTTTAGCTATTATGGATTATTTTCATCTTACAAACAGGAGAGGACATGGGCACTGAAACATGGGAGCTGGTTTTGTGAAACTTGTAATTGGAAGACTGAGTTGGTATCTTGGTCTTGCCACTTATTAGCAAAGTAAGCTTGAGCAATGATTTTACTTCTGTATATTGGTTTCCCTTTCTCTAAAATAGGTAAAACAATGTTTGTCCTGCTACTATAAAGGATCATTTTGAGTGTCAAATAAGTTAAGGATTGTAACATGTGTAAACCATAAAGCTCTGTAAGATATAAAGTGAACAGCAAAAAGGTAGAAAACTGGAGAACCAGTAGCGATATAGAAGTTGTAACTTACTAAAATAGTGATTTGTTAGTAAGTTTTAAGGACCAATAAATGTTTGAGAATGCATTGTAAAATTTCTACCCAATATATCTAACAGGATATCAATATATTCCCTTAATCCCAACACCAGGAAGAGGCAGTTAAAAAAAAAAAATTCCAGTAAAGCAAAATATGTACAGCCCAATTACGCACAGAACAGCCACAACTTACAAAGTAAACAAAACACAGTTTTATTTTTGTGTCCCCACTACCCTCACTCCAACTTTCTAAAATTTATTCAGTGTGGATAATTTTCACCTGCCCCTGGATGAAAATTCTAGCATACCTGCGGCTTTTCCTCCATTATTGATAATAACTGGTCCTATGGTAACTTAAATTCCAAATAATTTCAATTTTGCAATTAGAATAGACAATGTCAGATATAAATGAAACTCAGAACTTGACTTAGAGATAAATCTTTTCCCATCCCCTAGTTTGCACCTATTTCAAGTTATTTTTTGTCTAGAAAAGGGAAATGGTCATTTTTTCTACCCCCTCCTTTTACACTTCTCCTTCAATCGTTTTTTGTTGTCATTTTGTTGACCCTGAACTCCAACTCAGAAGAAGGAGGAGGAGTTAGGTGGGTCCTTTCTTAGCTGAGTACCTCGGCCATCTCTGTGCCTGCAGATGATTAAAGCTACACTTTCTCCTGAGTGGTATCTGATGGGCACCTCTCTCCCAAACTTTCTGACCAGGAAGATTGCATCTCCATCCTGAGTGGACACTCATAACTCCTTCTTTAGCTCCTTTGTGTCCAGCAAGTTATACCTAGGCTCTTTCAACTGAGGACTCCTTGTCCCTCTGGGTTCTAGAAAATAGAAGCCAAGACAACCCCAAGTCCCTCACTAGCTCTCTTATTTCAGATTCAGATCTGGCCCATGTAAACAGTTGCTTATCCCTTGCCCTAGCAACCTGATAGAGCAGACCTCACAGGATGCACCTGCCCTCCCTGGCTGTGCCACCAGAGCAGACTATAAAGTCCCCCACTGGGGGCTTCCCTGGTGGCGCAGTGCTTGAGAGTCCGCCTGCCGATGCAGGAGACGCGGGTTCGTGCCCCGTTTCGGGAAGGATCCCACATGCCGCGGAGCGGCTGGGCCCGTGAGCCATGGCCGCTGAGCCTGCGCGTCCGGAGCCTGTGCTCCGCAAATGGGAGAGGCCACAACAGTGAGAGGCCCGCATAACGCAAGAAAAAACACAGTCTGCTTCACCTTTTTTACTTTTGTCTGGCAGAAGTTTTTCATCTTTCCCAAGTGCAGTAAGTAGGTCAATGTTTACCAAGTAGTCCCATTGGTTAGTCCCTCATTAGGGTGAAGTGAGAAGAAAGCATCATCCCCATCACTCTGAGACTCAGAGCATAACAATCCCTCTGTGCAAAGAAATTTCCTCCCTAATCCAATTACCCCTTTTTTGTATCTTTGAGCTGGCTAGAGGTTCTGAAAACATTTTCTCTTAAATCCACATGAAAATGTTTGCTTCATGTTCAGTGTTGATATCTGCTACTTCATTGTAGACCTTGAGACACCAGTTAATTCAGCATCCTGTTACCTGTGGATAATCCTGCTGGCCACACACCTAGAGCTGCTTGCAGATGCTCAAGCAGCTCCTCAGGATGAAAGGTTGTGTCATAAGCACAGTTTAGTCCATGTGTTTATGAAAGAATTTCCCCTAAGAGAAACAGTATATGGTATCACAGCAAGTCTGCTGAAGCAAGGAATCTATCACAAGAACTAATTTTTCCATAGATGAAAGTAGAGAGTTCAAAAAGTACAAAGTTCAGTAGAGGTTTCTAGAGTGAATGGCGGGAAGTGTATTATGTATGTTATTCATAAGTCAAGTCTGTGAGGCTAAAGTCAGCCTTAGATTATCAATTGAAAGCTTGATTTTCTTTCAAATCCTAAAAGATAGGAATTGGCATCTTCTTTCTTGGTTCGACCAAGAACATTTTATAGTACTGCAATGAGCTAGTAAGATTTTAGGAAGATCTTCCCAATCTTGCCTTGATATTCTAATTTTATTTTATCCTTTATTGGATGTTCTACAAAAGAATACATGCAGGACAGTGTCAGGAACATAGCAGATAAAAGAATTATAGAACAAAGGAAAAGACTAGGACTATGAGGTTTCCTACATGAGTTAGAACCTAGGTGCAATAATGTGTAATAGGAAAATTTTACAAAATTATATATGAGAAAAATGATATAACTCTTCTGCAAAAAGGTATCTTTCACACCAATCCTCTCTACAAATGGTTATAAATCCCGAAGAGGTCAGAAACCTGTTAAAGGTGAGCTCAGTGAACACTGAAAACCACTGGGTTGATCGTGTGTCAACACATATACCTATATTGGTGACAATAACTCTGCATTCTGCTTGAGCAGGACCCAGAGCACACACTTTTAATTTTGTAGCTTGGCCATAGTTTTCTTGAAGACCTCAACTCTTTCCTCTGCGACTAGATTTTATGTCCTAAGTATCACAGCAGCTCTTTGCCCTTCACTTCTACTTTTAACTACTTAATCCAAAAGTCATTTCTAGATCAAATGGAAGATTGAAAATAAATAGCACAGATAAGTGAGGACTGAATATTAGGGATCAATCTTGCAGAGGGCATGACTCCTAGAAGCTCTCTTTTCCTTAATAAAATCTCAGAGTTCCATTCAAATTCCTTTCCAACTTTGAATTAGTCAATATAGAAGCAATCAGAGCAGTCTTCATAAAGTGAGGAACTTCAACCGTTTTTCAGTTTGGCCTCCTCGTGATGCTGGCAAAACATCAATGAAGAGATATAGAAAGTAAGAGAATGGAAGCCCAGCAGAAACAAGAAGAAGCAAGTGTGTCTTTGAGTTTTTTCTTTGCTTGTTTGTTTTCCTTTTGTTTTGTATGTTTGTTTCTGAAGTAAAGGATAACATTTTCATTGTTTCTCATAAGAAACAAAATAAAGGCAGAGAGAAATGTCCATTAATTAACACAAAGAGGGCTAAAACAATAATTAAGATGAAATCATGCAGGACAAGGCAACAGAAGATAGAGTAAAACAGGGCAAAGAAAACAGAGTACTTCAGGACCCAAACCTGAAATCTGACTTCTTGGTTACATGTAAATAGAGAGCAATATTAATCTTCACTAAGAAAACAAAGTAGACAAAAGCACTACATTACATGGTTGGCTATTTGAATCAATGTCTTAACCCTCTGATAAAATTCCATCATTTAACCAAAGTGTTATTCATAGTTTTATTCAAGGAACTCTTTCCTTTTCATAACAACCTTGACTAAGGCAAACAAATAAAAAATCATGATATAGAAATTCCTAAGAATCTTTAGGGACCTTCTGTCATCCAAGACAGGGATTAGTTTCAGTAGCTAACATAAGTAGCTCAGAGTTACCAACACATGCCCTCAATCACAATTTAAACTCATTCGTTGCTTCAAAAATATTTCTACTGAATTATTGTTCTTGCAGGGGCAAAATAGCAAACAGCTGTGAAAAAATAATTGCATTCCTTTCAGAGTTTCAGACTTACTCTTGGCTTTGATCTTAAATGATCAAACCCTTGAAGAGGACATGTGCAAATATTTTAGACTTAATATAATTAATATCCAGTTTCATCTTAAGAGAGAAGAGGAAGTTAATGGATAACATTCTATATAATTATTTTATAGCTTTTAAAATTAATGAAATAGCCAAGCAATTCTTGAAACTATTGTTATAGGACAAGACAGTATTACACCAATAGGTTAATTTTGATTATAAAATCTTATAAAAATTTTAGATCTGGTTTCTGATCTCAGAAGACAGAATTTTGTCTCTTCTACACTATTTGATTATTTACTCATAGTATCTTGGTTCTTTCAAGGTAAAGGTGAAAGAGGTCAAAGTTACTCTGGTTAACACAGATGATGGAATATTCTAGGTTTACACTGTCAAATGAGAAAATAAATAAACGTCTTAGCAGGTCTTATGAAG
Source organism: Lipotes vexillifer (assembly GCF_000442215.2). Classification (NCBI taxonomy): domain Eukaryota; kingdom Metazoa; phylum Chordata; class Mammalia; order Artiodactyla; family Lipotidae; genus Lipotes; species Lipotes vexillifer. Next base: position 1,823,959 of record NW_006792653.1, read on the forward strand.
AATTCAAACATGTTTCAGGGTACAAGGGTAACCTTACTGTTACTATGACACAGCATATGTATCTTGGTTGTTTCCTCCCTGTCCACTTCCTACTAAAGATTATTGTCATATACTCCAAACACAAACCTCCTCCATGAGCTCGACTGTGTCCCTTAGTCATTTTCCAATATAAGGCATACCTGTTGGATATTATTTTCAGACCCTGCAGATGGCTACTCTACAGATAATTGCCTTTGGTTCATGCCCTGATTTCTTCTCTGATAATCTACAAACCTGAGGTGTGACATTTGTATACTGAAAGGTATAGTGGCCTATATATAGGGAATTGTCAATAGCCAATTTGCTGTCACATGTGCTTTACACTTAAGTTGTGAACTGTCTTATATCATTATAATCTTTGAGTTATAAACAGTCACTGAGAGAATACTCTGATGATCTGCTGATCTGTGATGATGTACTGAATATAAAAACAGAGTCCTCAACTAACTCACAAGAATAAAGAAAAAGACACCGTAGGGACAAGACTAGATATATAGTAAGGAGAGGGGAAATGCTAATAAAAATATGTACAAGGTAAAAATGTGCCAATTGACTGAGGGAAACTGCATGGATGAGGAGAGGCGGTCCAGGAAAGAGTCACAACAGTGATAATATTTAGAGAAACAGGGATGGGGGGTGTGGCAAGGAGCCTGTGGTTGGTGTGAAAAACAATGATCTTACAGATGAGTTCAAGGAAATTCAAAAGGTCTCTACAGCTGAAGTAAGATACAGATGAAGAAACTGGAAGATGAATCTGAAATGAGGTGTTGATAAACCTTGTATGCAATATTAAAGGACTATTGAATTTTTGTCTATAGGAATGGGGGATTCTCATGATTTTAAACAGAGGTTCCACAAATATACTGTTTGTCTTCAGTTTAATAACCATCTTACTCATACCTCCATACCTCCTCTCATTAATTACTACTCTCCTTACTGCCCTCTCTACACACAGGGGCATTCTATATCTGAGCCCTTATTCCAATGATGTGCTTTTTCTGAAATTCCCACCCCACTCTTCTCTCCCAATCCAAGTTGTGTATTTATTTTCAAATCTAACTCAATGGCATAACTTAAATGTCATGATCTTAGCTTACTATCTTTCTTCATGTCCCCCTCATATCTGTTTTATTTTAAGTAATTAATGCATACATACATGAGCACAGTATTGATAATGGTGCCTTGTAACACTGGTTGTTTATTATAATTATATGCAGTGTACTTGTTTATTTGTTTAATTTTCATATGTGTCTGGAAAATGTGTCTAGACTTTATAATCAGAATCTTTGATGGAATAACTACAGTATGTTTTGTTTTGTTTTATTGGGGGGTTGTGTTGTTTTGCTTTATAATAAAAGAATCACTATTGATTCTGTTGAAAAATATCAGATTGAGAAGCCATTACGTAAATATTTTCCTCTATATAAACTTACACATCAAAAGCAAAAATCTTTTCTTAAAGACTCTATAGTCTAATTTTCAAGTTTTATACATCTTCTCAGCCTCCTCAGTAAATAGATTATAAACTGCCAAGGATGGAGATCAATTTTCTATATTTCTATAACCCCTACTGAATATTAGATATATCTTAATTTGTCTTAACTTATACTTCTGCATTTTACTTTTTCATTCTGAATAATTACTTCCCTCTATTCGTGCAGCACTCATCAAGTCTTTTGAGGCAGTATTATCTTTAAGGCTGGAAGATTCCTTTGCTTGAGTCTATCCATGTGGGAATTACGACTAAAAAGAATTCATGTTATAAATGTTTGGGGCTTCCCTGGTGGCGCAGTGGTTGAGAGTCCGCCTGCTGATGCAGGGGACATGGGTTCGTGCCCTGGTCCGGGAAGATCCCACATGCCACGGAGCAGCGAGAGGCCCGCGTACCGCAAAAAAAAAAAAAAAATAACAGTTTTGTATAAAAACCCATAAAAGTTTTCTTAGTAATTGATATACTTTTTTATTTTAAAGTATCTTTAAAAAATCACAATAGTGTATCACTTGAATAAATTTAAAGTTTCTATTTCATGTCTTAGCTAAAATTAAAATTTATAAAATGGTACTTAATGTTAATGGTAATTAAACCTTCCCTATTAATTTGTTTGCCTACTCCACTGAAAGTAAGGACAAGAGATACCTTCCAGGAAAGTATGAATAGAAAAAGGAAACTTAGTTTTGCTGCAATATCTACCATTATTGAATCACTCACATTATTGAGTTGAGTTGGCAGATGAAGCTGCAAGAAAGTGAGGTTAGAAGCATTCAAAGATTTATTAAAATCTTTTCATTTATAGCAGGGAGCTTATAAAAATTCAGGAGTCTGGGTCTGAACAGCAGAAATTCTGATCTGAATTTTATCAAACCGCTTGCGACAAATGCTATAGTTACACAGTCAGCCTCTCCCATTACAAAGTACTTTTTGCTTAAGTATTCTATGCAATTCCTGCCATCAAATTAATTTACTTGCAAACCTGGTAGCCAGGTTAGGTCAAAGCATGGGAAAGAAAATGCCCCTGGTATTATATTTTTTTAAATTATAATTAGTACCTTATTAAAATAAAGTTGAAATTGAATACTTGAGCATTTTAAAAATTACTAAATCTGACATTTTAACACTTATTTCAACTTAAACTCTTTCAACTTAAAAAAATTTTTGCTGTTTATAATGAGACATTCAAATGAATCTTCAAAACAAGTTTTCAAGAATGGGAATAAGTAATAAAGAAAGTAACAAGTTGTAACTTTAGTTAAAATTTAGGTGAGATTTTATTTATTGCTTTTAAAAATTAAGGATTTTTATAGACATATAAGTTTTATCTCTCTCTCTTGAGAAAATGAGTGCTCATTGATGATGATTATTAAATTAACCTTGTACACAAGAAACTAGATTTCAATATTGTTGTACAACAATCCGAATCTACACTTCATATACCAAATAACTTTAGAGTACAGCTTGAATATCATACAATTTTGTGGCTTACAGGAAGGAATTATCTTGTATTTTTGACAAAAAAAAAACTGTTGGCTTGTTTTGGCACTGAGATAATATTTTTCAAATCAATACTTTTTGAACACATTGCAGAAACATGAACACAGATTAAGGAAAGTAATAAATAAATAAACTAAAATTTAGTTCCATTACTTTTTAAAAATCTCTCTGAATGTAATATTAGTATAAAGATATAGTAAACATGGCAAAAGCTTAAACTTCCTTTTTAACTTAATTATATCCTTTGAAGTAGTTCAATCAGAGCAAGGAGAGAAGTTTAATAAGGTGTTTGAATTTTCTCCATAGACCTATTTAATTTTAATTATGCAGTAATGTGCTCAATATCAAGATTTGGACCTTAATGAAAATTAAATTTAAAATTATCTTGAAAGAAGCTTTTAACATATGAGATATATGCTATAATAAATACATAAAAGTTTTTCTGAAGCTGTCATTTAGAAAATCATTAATTTGCACATGTGAAATATGGCTATTTCCCTAGCATGACTATTACCGTTTGAACAACAAACACGAAACAATATATTCAAAAAAGAGTTGCTTTGGTGATATATTAAAACTGATATCCTAATACTTAAGGAAATGAGCCTTATATTATACACTTTGTAAGTATTTCTGTTTCATTTTTCCTTCCAAGAAAATATTAAAGAAGATAAAGGAAATTAATGCTCCACTTCAACATTAACTTCAATCTGTGAAGTATGTAAAATATTAAATAAACAAAAAAAGAATGAATGAAAAGTCATTATTCTGTCTGATTTCTCTAGATTAGCGTTTTCATGCTTAGATGTAGTCTGACAGCTAGATGACTAAGTGAATGCACTCTCCTCTCAAACCGATACAAGTACAGTATATAATGTGAACTCTAAAGTGCTAATTTCTGGATTTTAGGCTCAGTGGGTGAACATATGGTGCTTATAAAACAGTTAATTAATCTCCATGACCACATGATACATCCTCAAGCATGAATAACTTAGCAAACATCTTATTACTATTGTTGAAAAACTGAGTAAGAAAGTGTGCTCTACTGTCAGTTTTCACTAAGAAAAATAAGCCACTACACAAAAAGAAAACAATACGTTAAAAGAACATACTGGAAACATAAAGAATATCCTGAAAGATGAAGGATGTCTAAAATTACTTTTATAACCAGCAAGTAAATCTGGGTAATAGGAAAAGGTAACTTTTATGAATTTTATGCTGGATGTACGCTTGTTCATGTTAGAGCAGTGGCTCAGAACCTATGGAGAGAGGTACCAGGCAAGGGAGTTCATTCACTCATCGCTTTACTTAATATATATGAACACTTAATACCATTGTGTCGATAAAGACTTGAATTGGGCTGCTCACCTTTACTGTAGGAAACATAAAACCACAGTTTGTCTTAACATTGCCTAGGGGAAGTGCAAAGTCCAGTCATGGAGAAAAGAATTCCTACAGAAATTGAAAGACCTGCAGAAACTGATCTGAAGCTGAGACCAGAAGCACAAGTGGAAATGTCCAAGCAAAGATTAGGGTGTGAAAAATTGTGTGTGTGTGTGTTTGTGTGTGTGTGTGTGTGAGAGAAAGAGAGAGAAAGGTGACTTGAGCTGCAAATTTTAAAAAGTTAGCTATTTTCATTATTGCTGAGGCACAGAATTATACAGTGGGGTGAAAGCTATTGTAATGTGAGTCCAGGAATCCATATGTATATGTGCACCAACTAGTCATAGAACAAATAGTATGTCTTTGCACAGCTTATTTTTTTCCAAATGAATATAATAAAATGCAAATGTATTTAAATTGTATTGCTGAAATCATATTATCTTTATCATTTTTTTTTCAAATGGACACTGAAAGGTCAATGGCTGTGAAATAGCAACAATCTCTAATTTGGTAAATTTTAAAATGCCCTGAAGTATCAGTAGCCATTTTCCTAGGTTATCTAAAAACTCCAACGATATCTAACAATGGTAAAACATACTTCCACACAAATTTGTACCATATTCTATGGGTTAAGTAGTCCAAATATGTGAGACACATTAATGACTCTATGATATCAACATGATTCACAGTATACTATGAAATTCATTTTTATTTTCACAATTATGGACAAAAATACATTTATAAGATTAACTGCAGGAAAGATAAGTAAGAAATGACAATGTGAATAGAGCGTGGTAGTAGAGAGGATGTCTAGAAAAGTGGAAGCCAGTTTAGCAAAATTAGAATAACCATCTTTGGTGACTATAGAAGGTAAAGGACAAATATGTTTCCGATGATTTCAGGCTTTTTAACCTGAGAAACTTGGACCATCAAGGTGGGCCTATTTTTAAGAAAGATACTTGCCTGAATTCCTGTCAAATATTCAGCAAAAAAGAAAAGAAAAATTCAAATATGCCAATTCTATGAATATGAGGAAAGCTGCAAGAGGATTTCCATGACAAACTCATCTGTAGCCTAACCCCTGGGAGATGAATTTCAGTATTTCGAACATATAGTTATAAGATACTGAAATAAAAATGTCAATTAAAATTTACTACTATCATGAGCTTCTGTGACAGCCTCATTCCTTCATATTTTATTGTCATTCTTTCCTTTTTCGGTGGACATCTTGGTCTATGATTTACCATGCTACCAGCTTTGCCTACACTTTCTGTGGGTTACATGCTGCCTTTTTCAGTATAGCTTCAAAATGAGTAAGCCTCAAACAATGGTTTTGGTGAGAATAAGTTTCTCTGGGTTTTGTTGACACACACTATAATCATCTAAGCAATTTTTAGCCACACTGGGGGAAAAGAGGCACTGGATATTCTGAAAGCCTCCTTCCGACACTGATTGTAATGGGGAAGAGTATGGTGTTCTTTTGCCTTGAAGTTTTGTGTAAGCAGTTGTCAAAAATAAAAAGTTAACTAGATACACTACCATATGTAAAAGAGATAGCTACTGGGAACCTGCTGTGTAGCACAGGGAGCACAGCTCGGTACTCTGTGATGACCTAGATGGGTGGGATGCAGGGGGACGGTGGGAGGGAGGTCCAAGAGCAAGAGGATATAGGTATACATATAGCTCATTCACTTCATCATACAGAAGAAACAAACACAGCACTGTAAAGCAATTTTACTCCAATAAAAAAAAGTTAACAGGGCTTCCCTGGTGGCGCAGTGGTTGAGAATCTGCCTGCCAATGCAGGGGACACGGGTTCGAGCCCTGGTCTGGGAAGATCCCACATGCCGCGGAGCAACTAGGCCCATGAGCCACAACTACTGAGCCTGCGCGTCTGGAGCCTGTGCTCCGCAACCAGAGAGGCCGCGATAGTGAGAGGCCCGCGCACCGCGATGAAGAGTAGCCCCCTCTCGCCGCAACTAGAGAAAGCTCTCGCACAGAAATGAAGACCCAACACACCCAAAAATAAATTAATTAATTAAAAAAATGTTAACAATTGAGAGTCTTAGAGTGTGTTGAAAGATCCCCTATGAGTCAAGAAGCAAGAACTAATCTGAAACCCACATGCCCACTCCTCACACTCACATGCACTTGGAGAACATCCTTGGAGACCTTACTCACTCACTACCTGACACGCTAAAGTCAGAGGTTATAAAACATGTCATTGTGATTGACATGTGGAAATGTCTGTTGACCTTATTTTTGCAAGTAATAAATAACCCTATTTAATTGCGTCATCTTGACATATCTGTGGTCTCAGATTTGCTTAGCAACCAGCACATCTCTGTGCTTGGTGAAGCCAGTAATAAGCAAAATCAGCCCAGATGGAACCAAAGAAGCAGAACTAATTATTTGAGAATTATATTCCTCCCTTTGGTATGATTTTAATCTCTACCTTCTATGCAAAATTAGATTTATTTCAGAGAATAAAATGGATGTGGATTGCTCTGTGATTTGCAGTTTTCAAGTTTGGAAAACATGGTGGCACTTGCACAGCCAAAGATAAACAATTTAGTCCTTTATATTCAGTATTATAAATCAACATTTTTAATATTAGCTATGACCCCAATACCCTTTTAACGACCATTTCAGTTATTGCAACAAGAATCAAGGGTCATTTCTTCATTGGAAAGGTAATAGTTTTTAAACAGGAGTATGAATGAGCTAGATAAAAAAGAGGCCAATCATTGTAATAAGCCAGGCAATTAAAGGGATGATAGCACCATGCTATATCAACTAGATAATTATGAACACAATTTCAGAGCATAAATACTAATAATTGGGAAATTTTTATTTGTGTCATATTTTAATAACTGTGAAAATAAATACCAATGAATTTGGTTATACTCATAAATATACTCATGAAATGCATGTTACTGCTGTCATCTCACAGAAAAACAGAAAAAAATATTTTTAATATCTAAGAGGTTAAATATTTTTCAAATTGTCTTGGGATTTTGAGATCATTCTTCTAGAGATTTCCTTTTTCCATTAATTAATAGGAGAGCTTCACCTCTCTGTCTCAACTGTATCTTCGGCAGTTTGCAGCATTGAAGTCATAACAGTCCCTGCATTTAACAGGCTGGAGCAACAGTGACATCAATCCCATTTTTCCTTCCAAATATTTACATACTTTTAAATAAATAAAAAACAAACAGATCAGGGTTAAAAGGTTGCCATACTGTCTCTGAAGATCTCAGTATTAACAGCAGAGTAGAGTGACACACCTTCTATTAACTGTGTGCCCTATAAGCCTAAATACACAGCGGGTGTTGATGTCAACAGGGCTAAAGAGGGCCAGATATTGCATGCTGTAACATTGTCAGGTCAGCCAGATTCTGAGAAGTCAAAAATAAAAAGTTAAAGATATATCCAGTTTTGTTCTCCTATCACCACTGCAGCTACTACTTTGCATTTATATAGGCCTTTCTACAGTATCGAGGACAGTTTCATCACCATCATTAAGCAACACTATCAGACCTTTGTGACTCTAGTCCACCACCCTCATTTAACTTCTGAAACAAAATATTTTTAAAAACATTTTCACTGTTTTCATTTTCCATCTCTGTTGAAGATTTTAGGAGAATATTTTAAGCAGACATAAATAATAATAGGCAATTACAAATTACAACAGTATACACACAGCAAATTATTCTCTTCACTAAACGGTGAAAAGTGAGAACTAGGGCACTTGACTTTGGTGTTATAAAAGTTCTTTAACAACCTAGGGTGTGGAGAAAAGGGAACCCTCTTACACTGTCAGTGAGAATGTAAATTATTACAGCCACTATAGAGAACAGTAAGGAGGTTCATTAAAAACTACAAACAGAACTACCATATGATCCAGCAATCCCACTCCTGGGCATATACCCAGAGAAAACCATAATTCAAAAAGGTACATGCACCCCAATGTTCATTGCAGCACTATTTACAATAGCCAGGACATGGAAGCAACCTAAATGTCCATCAAAGGGGGAATGGATAAAGAAGATGCAGTACATATAAACAATGGAATATTACTCAGCCATAAAAAGGAACGAAATTGTGTCATTTGCAGAGATGTGGATGGACCCAGAGACTGTAATACAGATTGAAATAAGTCAGAAAGAGAAAAACAAAATCATATATTAACGCATATATGTGGAATCTAGAAAAAAGGTACAATGATCTTATTTGCTTATTTCAAAGCAGAAATAGAGACACAAACAGAGAGAGCAAATGTATGGATACCAAGGGGGAAATGGGGGAGGGGTGGGATGAATTGGGAGATTGGGATTGACATATATACACTATCGCTCTCTATAAAATACTTAATGAATGAGAACCTACTATACAGCACAGGGAACTCTACTCAATGCTCTCTGGGTACCTAAATGGGAAGGAAATCCAAAAAAGATGGGATATATGTATATGTGTAGTTGATTCACTTTGCTGTACAGCAGAAACTAACACAACATTGTAAAGCAACTATATACACCAATAAAATTTAATTAAAAACAGAAAACAGGGCTTCCCTGGTGGTGCAGTGGTTGAGAGTCCGCCTGCCGATGCAGGGGACACGGGTTCGTGCCCCGGTCTGGGAAGATCCCACATGCTGCAGAGCAGCTGGGCCCGTGAGCCATGGCCGCTGAGCCTGTGCGTCCAGAGCCTGTGCTCCGCAACGGGAGAGGCCACAACAGCGAGAGGCCCGCATACCACCAAAAAAAAAAAAAAAACAAACAAAAAAAAACAGAAAACAACCTAGGAATTTGTCCACTTGTGTTACAGTATAATATAGTATGATTAATCCAGTTTCACTCATAAGATTCAGCATAATGTGTCAATTTGCTAAAATATAAAAATGTGACATCACTGTGTGAAAATGAATAAAGGAAAACCCCATTCAAAATGGAGTCATGACACCCTGAAGGGGCTCTACCATTTGCCGTGTCTTACTTTACATAACCCAGCAGGAAGGACGATTTTCTCCTCACTCAGCAACAACTCAGTCAACGAGAAGCCACCACAGCTCTGAACTCTTGCTCCCCTGTAATGAACTTTTATTCAAAACAGGTAATCCTAACTTCCTCCTTTCCTCTGTACAAGAACACTCTTCTTCGTTCTCCAGACTTGCCTATGGTTCACTATAGCATGCATGTCCCAAACTGCAATTCCTCTGCTATTCCCAAATAAACTTGATTTTGCTCACTAAACTGCTTAGTGCTTTGTTTTAAAAGTTGACATTAGGGCTTCCCTGGTGGCGCAGTGGGTGAGAGTCCGCCTGCCGATGCAGGGCACACGGGTTCGTGCCCCGGTCCGGGAAGACCCCACATGCCGCGGAGCGGCTGGGCCCGTGAGCTATGGCCGCTGAGCCTGCGCATCCGGAGCCTGTGCTCCGCAACGGGCAAGGCCACAGCAGTGAGAGGCCCGCGTACCACAAAAAAAAAAAAAGTTGACATTACTTTGTGTCAGAAGTGGGGTCTGAAACAGACAAACCCCTGAGGAACTCATCACCCTGGAAACCAGGCGTGGCACTCATTTGAGCCCCTTTGCTCTCTGCCTCCAGGAATCATATTTTTTCCTTTTGATATGGTAAGTATCCTCCTGAATTACAGCTGTCTCCTTTTTGCCACGCTTTCCAACTTTATTCTGGATCTGTTTTTGTTTTTATGAAGGCATCACCCTTTCGATGAGTACTCATTTGTTTTCGGAATCTCTGGTTTTTAAGTATGGTATCCCAATCTCCTATGTTATCTAAGGAGGGTGTTCCTACTGGGACCTAGGACAGTTTTATATTTAAAAACTGTAGTCCCTCCTCATGCACATTTTTAACTAAACGGACCAACCTAACCAAAGATAATTTAGAACTTCAACAGCCATTATGTGGAACTTTGATCTCCCCAAACCTGTTTTTCAGAGAACTAAACTTGAAGACTTTGGCCCTAAAATAAAACAAACTGAATGGAATGCCTATTTCATTTGGTTCCTTGAGGCTTTCAAATGTGTTCAGAATCCAAAAATACCTCTTTACAAAATACTCATTCAAATTGACTGAGGCAAATAAATACTAAGAAAAGACACAAAGGCATCAGAGGCCTCTTCACCCCCTTTACACTCCCATACCAACTTACTTTTTCCCCTACTGCATCTACCTCTTCTCCTGTGTACTCTCTTTCACATTCTAATTCTCTCACCAAACTTTCTTTTTTCTCCAATACCCACCACTTCCTCTCTCAACACATGGGCCCTCCTAAAGTTGACAGGACTCTTAGGAATTATTTCATAAGCTGTTATATTATTCCTTTAAACAGCCAAAGGAAAACTAAAATTAAAAATTAATTTTAAAAACTTGCCAAATTCTGGTAAATATTAAAGCTACACTCTACACTTTAAACCCTACTCTGAACCTGCAGACGGGATCCTCAAAAAAACCTGGCAGAAGTCAGAAAGAGGTGAAAATTCTTACTGGAATTAGCTCTTCCAAATCTCTGTCTGTAGTGTACAGTTGAGAGAGAAAAATAAAGTTTTATGCTGTCCCTTCCTTTCAAGTCCAGACCCATTGGTTATTGATTCTTTCTCTCCTAGGGATAGCTATTGCCTTACTGATTGTCTCATTTTGTGTCCTAAGTGCTTGGCTTTACTTTCTACCTGCCTAGAACATACAGGTTCCTTCTTTTGGCTATCATTGGTAGTAACTCTGGATCTTGGGATGGTAATAACCTTTTTACCCTCTTTGAGGATGACTCTTGAGTCCATGGAGTTATTTAATACTGTCAGAAATATTTCCTGTTTGTCCTGGCTGAAACATGACAAGATATAGAAAGGATCTAATAACTCTATATAACCAGAAATTTGGCCCAAAGGGTAGCTAATATTCAGAACTGTAATAGGGAAGAACAAATCTGACTCCATATTGGATCGATTTCTTTTACTTTAAACTTTGTATTCTACTGCTTTTGCTACAAGTTAAAAATGTTGCCTATAGCCTGAAGTATACAGGATAGTCAAAATCTCAAGGCTCTGACCTTTAAAGGTATACACTTTTCCATAAATATAGAGATTAAAAAGTTTCAGAACAGAGAATAACATTTGTCTTTCTGGAGGATTATAGGAACATCGTGATCTGACCTCCAAGCACAACTGCAAGAACAAAGGATTCCAACACCAAGAAGTCTGCAACAACCACATTTCTTTCCCTTTTAATATGAAAGAAACCTGAATTCCAACTCAGGTAAGATACTTTGGGACACTAGTCCACCACCTTCACAGTCTGCTGACTTTCCAAATAAAGTCACTATTTCTTGCTCCATCAACCTGTCTCATCATTTACTGGCCTGTCCTGTGGCAAGCAGTAGGAGCTTGGAACCAGTAACACGACCTGATAGGAATTTTCTATGAGAAAAAAGTATTTTTCTAGAAATTATCAAAAATATTCATAAAGTTGCCAAGCTACATAATGTTAATATAAAAGAAGTTGATGATTGCTTATTTCTTAGCTTTCACTGGAAATTAAAGGTTTCTATGGGCTAAAAAACTTCTAATATATGTGGTTAAAGTTACTAGAATAATAACAAAAATATATCCATACGCAAGAAAAGTAAGATGTGTGTTTTCAGTAAAAGAAGGTGTGAGGAATCAAAATGCACTTTGTTGAGAAAAGAGCAAGTTATTTTTTCCTAAGAGAGGCTGGTTATTTCAGAATGGGAAAGAGAAAAAAACCATAGGACAAAATCTGAATGTAAAGAAGAAAGCTGTAGAAGGTTTGTGGAAAAGGAATCTTTGGAAAGGCATGCATGGTCAGGGCTGGCTAAGACTGGAATGAAATTAATTGAGTGAATAAACTTCACAATTAAAGGTAAATTCGTACAATTAGAATCTGGTTTTCACTCTGTTAAAGGGAGTAAGTTTGCTTTCACTATTGGTCTGCTCCTGAATAGAGATTATGAAAGGTTTTTCTTTACCTCCTGAAGTAATCTGCCTAGAAAACAAAGGTCTGCATTTTATCAAAATAACTTCCCATGCTTCCCATTGTCTATTATCAGGTCTTTGATTACTTAGAAAAATAGAGTCTTTTACTCAGAACTATGTAATCTTCTAAGTTTGCCTTTGAAATCTTTTTGTCACTTTGGTTAAATAGATAATTAAGAACTGTTTCATAATAATCTGTGACTCAATTTAGTCAAATATCCAAAACCTTTTGATATAATTTACAAACTTCCCAAAAATCAAATCCTAAATAAAATCTTTTGGAAAAAAACTTTGAGAATTTTCAGAATGCCCCTTGAACATCTCAAAGTATTTTTATAAAAAAAGAGATATTAAACTTATTTGGTTTATTTGACATGTTAAATTACATGGGAAGCATTGTCAAATAAGGAGAAATACTAAGCCTTCCTTATGTTGTATTTTTATAGGTATATGTCGATTGTCTTTGAAGCTTTGTTACATACCTGTAAACTGGACTGTATCCTGAATTATAGTTTGCTCAGGTGCCTGGCTTCGACTCTCCAAACTACCATTTCCAATTTTCTTCCACCCTTCAGATTTGGAATCAGTAAAGAACAAAAAACTTCCCTTGAATCTCCTTGGAAGGGACTATACTAAGTCCTCCTCACTAAATTTCAGGGACTTGAATTTGGATACACATCTCAAAGATGACATTTAATTCTACACAAATGCTGAAAACCTCTAAATCAAATTGACGAGGAAGAGAAATACCTGACATCAATATAGACTGCCGGATCAAGACTTCACACTTGAAATAAAAAAACATTCTTCTTCCCTTTCTTTCCTTTATTCTGGTATTGGCCTGGAAAGATAAACACCAACATCTGTACCGCCCAGGTTATTGCTAAAGGAGGTAAATTTTCAGACTGCTGGATTTACCAGCAAAAACTCTGATCTGTCTGTGATTCTAGAGACCACCCTAGTCCATTTCCCTGACTCTAGTTAACACCCAAACATGGGGAAATTTGTGTCCAGGCTCTTTGCAAATAAAGGAACACAAGGCAAGAGTAACCAGAATAAAATTTCCTGTGTGGTCTACAGATCCTTAGAATTTCACTGGCCTCCATGGCTGTCACTTTTCCAGTACCAAGCCACAAATTCAGATGGAAACAAACCAGACACATACATGATGCCAGGTTTGCTGCCACAGGAAGAACCTTTCTCCCTTGGGTCAGAGTAAGTGCCAATGAACTTACGATCAGAAATCTCTCCCTAACATTAGGAGAGCTATTCAATTCCATGCCAAAGCAATAGCAGCCCAACAACAATCGCTTGACTCACTGGATAAAACAGCTTTGGATAATTACATAGCCCTTGATTACCTACTTGTTGAACAAGGAGGTTTTTATGCCATAGCAAATACCACCTGCTGCACATGGACAAATGTCTCTGGAAAAGTAGAAACTCAAATATACAAGATGAGGGAACAAATGCACTGGTTACAACAAATTTCACCTAACTCTCCATGATCCTTTAACTCTCCATGATCCATTTGTTTAGTTGCCCACCTTCAGGCCTAGAGTCCTGGTTTAGGACCATCATACAAACTGATTTCTCATATTACTTTTAACTCCGCTTTACACACTGTTGTTTTTCTTTTTTTCTTTTTTCTTTTTTTTTTTTTTTGCGGTACGCGGGCCTCTCTCACTGTTGTGGCCTCTCCCATTGCAGAGCAAAGGCTCCGGATGCGCAGGCCCAGCGGCCACGGCTCACGGGGCCAGCCTCTCCATGCCATGTGGGATCTTCCCAGACCGGGGCATGAACCCGTGTCCACTGCATCGGCAGGCGGACTCTCAACCACTGCACCACCAGGGAAGCCCCTACACACTGTTTTTAAGCTTTGTATTTATTGCCTATCAAATTCTTGTAGAAACAATGTACCCAACAAGGTGACGCTAGCTTAACGCTTCTAGGTGATCTCCAACACTTATGAACTTGATAAGATATAGACTTTAGATGAGAAATGTCTGAGAGTTCTTCCTCCTATCCTCCCTTGTTAATGAAATATGGTCTCAGTGGTTTCCAATCTGTACACTTTCCCTCTGATATGAGACATGACAATCAGGAAAGGTCCCTCCTGGCATTGAGGGACAAATCCACTAAATAGGAAAAACCTGACTCTTGATCAGTGATGCGTTTGAGGAAAAATCTTAATCAAAAAAAAAAAAAAAAAACAGTGAAAATGAATATAGGAAAACCTGATTCAAATGGTGTCAGGAAGCCGTCATGGGGTAGCTCTCATGCGTGTATCACCACTGGCAGCTTACTTTACATCCTCCAGCAGGAAGAAGCTTTCTTTACATACCGCGGGAAGAAGGGAGATTTTCTCCTTGCCCAGCAACAATCCACTTAATGAGAAACTACAACTCAGTGAGAAGCTTCCACAACCCTGAATTCTTGTTCTCCTCCAATGAACTTTGATCCAAAACAGTTCTTTCCAACACCCTCCTTCCTCTATAAAAAGAAAGCTCCTCTCCTTTGTTCTCCAGACTTGCCTATGGTTAGCCATAGTTTGCATATCTCTTGCAAAATGCAATTCCTCTGCTATTCCTGAATAAATTTGAGTTTGCTGGCCAAACTTCTTACCCTTTTGTTTTAAAGGTTGACAATTGCAACTGAGTTGTCCTGAGCTTGGTATAAGAAAATTAAGAGTAATGAAAGCTACCTTAACCAGAGTGATGGTTGGTTATGCTTATTCTGAAAGCTGGGGTGAAATTATTTCTTTGGGTTGGCTATTATGTAACAAAGGAAAATTTAATGTCTCTATTTTTTTCTGAAATGATTACTCATTTAATCAATAAGGAACGTTTGCAGAAGAATGTCTCACTTTGAATTTGACAGCCCTATATAAAGCACAGCTCTCAACAGAAATATCTCAGTATTGGCAGTCAGAACTCCAATTAAAAAAGTGTAGAAAGATTACTTTAAACCAGCTTTATTCCTTGAATCCTCCACTCTTATCAATGCATTTCCACATCAAATCCATCCATCTCAATGTTATCTAAGGCTATGCTTTGAGGCATAAAAATGAATGTAGAAAAATTTTTATATTTTCATGACATATTATTAAAATTCCAGGGCTTCCCTGGTGGCGCAGTGGTTGAGAGTCCGCCTGCCGATGCAGGGGACGCGGGTTCGTGCCCCGGTCCGGGAAGATCCCACATGCCGCGGAGCGGCTGGGCCCGTGAGCCATGGCCGCTGAGCCTGCGCGTCCGGAGCCTGTGCTCCGCAATGGGAGAGGCCCGCGTAACGCAAAAAAAAAAAAAAAATTCCAGGAGATTGAAAAACTTTGGACACTTCTTAAAATTCAACATAACTTTCTTTTCTAAAACCTGACATGAAAACTGTATATGTCATCACATTCTCTAGCTTTCTTACTCCAAAAGGTATTGGTATCAGTTGTGGAAGTCAAAATTAACAAGGATAGGGGAGAAAAGGAATCTATCAAGTACTTACATAGTTTTAATACTGCCTTAAATATTTTTAATATTGCCTTAAATATTGCCATATATAGTCAAAATATATTACAACATATTCAAACACATATAATGTTTATGCACAATTTAAATTATAATTATATATGCATAATTTCAAATTGGATTCCCATAAACATATACCAATCTTAGTAAAACTATTTTCATTTTAGGCATAAGGAAATTGTAATTGAGAATAGCAAAATTATACATCTAAGATATCAAAGCTTGAGTATTCTTCATTTTAATATCAGAGGATAAAAGCTCAGAGAAGTTATGTGACTTCTCACAAGGTCATACAGAATTTAGAAGTGAAATTGGAAGTTCTCCTTCTACTACACCACTGTGCTTCCAAAAAATAAGAAGACAGAGCTTTTCTTAAGCTGATTCTGAGTCAAACCATCTGTTGGGATTCTTGCATTATCACCCATTAATCCCAAAACTGCAACCCAAGTACCTTCTACCCTGCATTTAGTTTCACGTTGGTTTTTTTGTTTATTTGCTTGTTTCAGAGGTGTGGAGCATTATCTAGAAAAGTTAAATAAATTTACCTGAGGTCAAACAATCAAAATTGCAGATTTAGATTCAAACTCTGTTTTTTCTGCTTCTCAATTCACTTGACTCTTGCCTCAGGAAAG
>NW_006792653.1:1840536-1867322 GCF_000442215.2 Lipotes vexillifer
AAGAGTGGCAATATCATTTATTTAGTACTAACTGTTGAATAGACATTGATAATATGCCCAAATATCCTGTAAAAAGATCTCAAAATTTTGGATTCACAAAACACACGAGTGGTCCACCCTTGTTGTTGATTCTGTACAAGAGCCCTGACAGAAGCAAATTGGGGAATTTTCTTACAGCCCTAATAATTTTTCAGAGAAAATGAGCCCACTGGGTGTTCTGTTTTTCACTCCATAAAGTAAATTGGTCAATATCTTTCAACTTATAATGAGAATCCATCATTACCTATATCCTTGGGTAGAAAATTAACATATTTTCTATATATAAGAAAACTGTTTATATCATATCCCAATAGTAATAAACCTATAAACAAAACAAATATGAATAAAACTAAACAACAAAATCTATTATATAATGTATTTTCTGAGTATGTCATAGAATTGGTGCTAGTCATCCTCATCTCCCTGTATTGGTGAAATACTTACACAGGAAAAACAAAGACTCAACAACCTAAGGCACTGCAGCACCCTGAAGTGAGTTTTACTCACCCCAAGTATAATCATGTTATTATTTTCCCAATATGGGAATTTTGTTTTATGCTAATATTTTGAAATTATATTCTACTCATTTTTTGTAGGCTAATTATGTTGTTCAAAAAAATAATAGGAATACTAAATTTACCAAGTATGTGTGATAAAGCAAGGTTTATATACTTTATAAGAAATTGATTCCAGAATGTTACAGTCATATTTCAAAGCATAAGTAAAAGTCATTTTCAGTTGACTAATTGCTGATCAGGAAGTTTGAAGGTATTTTGTATTTCACTGGCATCCTCTAACTGAATTCTCTCTTCTGTCTCCTATTAAATTTTCTTATTTTGAGTCTTAATGACTTTTTATACATGAGGTCTTTCTGAACAGGTAAATAGCTTTAAGGGTGAGAGAAACAACGGAGTTTAAGAAACTTGTAGTTGGGCTTCCCTGGTGGCGCAGTGGTTGAGAGTCTGCCTGCCGATGCAGGGGACGCAGGTTCATGCCTTGTCTGGGAAAATCCCATATGCCGCGGAGCGGCTGGGTCCGTGAGCCATGGCAGCTGAGCCTGCATGTCTGAAGCCTGTGCTCTGCAATGGGAGAGGCCACAACAGTGAGAGGCCCGCATACCGCAAAAAAAAAAAAAAAAAGGAAACTTGTAGTCATTCTGCTAGTCTACTAAAGCAGGGATTTGAATCTTCATCTCTAGAGTCATTTATCTAGCTATGCCACTAGACTGCACATAGTAAGCATTACCAACATATTATTCCAAAAGTGTTATCTTTCAAGGCAATGAAATTATGGTGCAGTCTTCTATTTTTAGGATGTGTGTTCCTGAAGCTGTCTTCAATTCCAAAATATAGCTTTCTTAGGAAGGCAATTAAGAAAGGCAACCTCTTTCTCTCAAAAAGTTTTTTTAAATTAAAAAAAGAAAAAAAGAAGCATCTGAATATCTTGACATAGGCTTTTAAGTGCAAATTCTTAAATATTAGTCATTATATCATAATTTACAATCATTATAATAATTATATTTAAATGTGTTGCTCTACTTAGTGTTATAAAACTACTCTGTGAAACTGTGTATGTGTTTCAGTGTGTGTGTGTGTGTGTGTGTGTGTGTGTGTGTGTGTTAGGTAATAAAACTATATTATACCTTGGTATTAATCTTTTGCTTAACAGTGTATTATATATTAGGTATCATATATGTCACTAATTATTCCTCTGCAAACTTTTTGATGCCCACTTATATGTGGAATCTAAAAAATAAAACAAAACAATGAATAAAACAAAACAGATTCACAGATACAGAGAACAAACTAGTGGTTACCAGCAGGGAGAGGGAATGGGGAGGGGGAAGGAAAAGGGTAGGGGATTAAGAGGTATAAACTACTATGTATAAAATAAACAAGCTATAAGGATATATTGTACAGCACACAGAATATAGACAATATTTTATAATAACTTTAAATGGAGTTAATCTATAAAATTATTGAATACTATGTTGTACACTTGAAACTAATATAATATTTTTAAATAACTATATGTCAACAAATATATATTGAGAGAGTTAGGATTCACCATCAGAAATGCTGACTTATTTAGTTTGGGTGAAGTAGGAAAATATGTAGCTTTATCAAGCTCCTCAACTGATTTTTATGAACAGTCTTAGGAACTACTAGTATAATTGTACTGATGTGTTTTTAAATCAATCATTTATTTTTAGACATTTAAGCTCTTCACTTTTTCAAAATTGTAAACTGTAATCTTTTGTACACATGGCTGTCTTCCAGAATTCATTTCTCCAAGTAGAATTGCTACAATGTTTACTAGATGTTGCTAAATTTGCTGCTTTTCCCTTCTAATATTCAATCTCCAAAGGTATACTCACAGTGACCAAAAGAAATGTAAGTGTATGCTAATTACTTCTAAATTATATTTCAGAGAATTTACTTAGGGCATAAGATTATATTTTTACTTTTTTCTTAGCCTGATAGTTGGCAGAGTTTCAGTTCACACATCAAAAAGTGAGCATTTTAAGATGATTCATGTTTGTTTTTTTATTGTCTGTCTTTTCTATAATGTAAAATCTCCATGAAGGCAGGAATTTCTGACTATATTGTTTACTGCTGTTATCTCCAACACCACAAACAATGCCTGATACATGGTAGGTATTAAAACAATATGTGTTAAACTAATTAATGAATCATTTTTCCATATATCCAGTTAAGCAATCTAAGAAATTTGGGTCATCACTTCCTGGATTCCTGCTTATCAAATTCTCTTCTATCCCAATTCAAAATTCAATGAATTGGGAAGCTCTGTTGCATTTGCCCCACACAAGAGATTTTGTCCTTCACACTGATTGCACCATCTCTACTTCATTGTTTTTTGAGTCTCCTAAGCATTTTGTGAGCAAATTTCTTCAGCCTCTACTTCCAACACTCTTCCACACTCAACAGAGTAAATCTTCTAATCTGATCTCAAAGTGCCTCCAATTTTCCAGCAATCTAACTCTTATTACCAGCTACCCTTCACATCCATACACAGTATAAATAGTTCAAATTTCTCACTGGAGAATTGATCATTCATTTATCTGTCTTCAAGTGCACTGAACTTTTTTTCTGTCATATTCAAATTTCTCTGAAGCCCAGTTAGTAATGTTTTTCTTTTTAATTATTGAGTCAGTACTCAACTTAAAACACCTGTAAGTCTTGTTAGGGTTTGTTTTAGGCTTTTTTTTAGGGTGGCGTAGATTAGGTCTTATTTTCTGGCATGAACCTTACTCCTAGGATTCAGTCTTTCTAGCATATCAAATATACACAGGAATGTATATGAGGAGTTAACATGGTCTCTCCACTCGTGCTTGTCAGAACCTCAATGTCCCCAAAGACTAATTGATCCCTAGTATTTCTTCCTACCTTTTAACTCTAGCATTTATTCTGTTGTAGGATTCCTGTAGTCTCACCCTGCAAATATATAACACAGTCCTCACCCAATTTCTCATAATAAACCACACACAGAATTTGAGGTCTCCTCTCCTCACAATCACCTTTTCTCCTGTGCTCAGGTCCAACTGACCTGAACTGTAATTTCTGCTTCTTCAGCTCAGTGAAACCATTTTGCTCTTCTTAGTCCTTAGTTTACTACTCTGTGGTTAGAAACTGTCCCTATCCATAGAGTTAGAGATATCATGGGGCTCACTGCATAAATTTACATTTTGTCAGGACTAAAAATCTCACAGAGAAAAATCTTACATTCCCTAAACTCCAGTTTCTGAAAACAGTTGCTTCATGTTTTCTGTCCAGTTTTACAGTTACGTAAAGTGGGAGAGATAATCTGGCACTCATTACTAGGTCATAATCATAAGTGAAATACTCAAAGCAGTTCATTATTATTATTCATTTGTATTTAATTTAACTTTGTAGCCCATAATAATCTGTCAGTCAACACTGGCTAAATAGTATGTAGTGGGGGGGGAGGAGTCTGAAGGGAATTTAATACAAGCAAGCTGCAAAAATCTCTAAGATACCATTTAAGATTTTTTAATTATACACATAAACTCTTCAGTATCTCAATGTATTTCCTTTGTTGCAATCATAAAATCCTATAGTTAGCCAATTAATTTTTCATATAGCTCAATGATTGAGGTACATAATTTGCTGATGGAGCAGCACAGATCATTATAACAGCTTGTTTTTCAACTCAAATCATCTGAAACTATCTATTGATGATTCAATACTACAGTTTAATAAATAAGATTCCCTTGCTCTTTTTAGCATATTTTGCTGTTTCAGTAAATTGTTTAATTATTATGCTTGCCAAGTTTTACTGACTAAGCTATATATTTTAGCTCTTGATTTTACATATTTTATTGCTCACATTACATATTTCAGAGAATTATCTCATGCATATTCTAGATTGTTGACAAAGTCAACATTACCAATTATGAGGGTCAAGTTATCTACTGGACTTTGTTCATTTTCATAATTTGCTAAGTAAGCTACATATTTAATCAAAGTCTGACATTTGCAAAATAATGTATCATAGAATAATATTTTATTCATAAAGTTTATTGACATAGAATAGTAATCTTCCTTTCATGCATTTTATTTCATATTTGTACTTTAATATTATTTTGCTTAAAATAGTTTTGAAAGGTAACTTATTTAACTATTTAACTATAACAGAGTAAAAGTACTAGAGGAGCTACTATTCTAGAAATAAGCTGAAACATGAAATTCTAAAAACTGTATATGGCCTCTCAAATTATTTTTTATTACTTAGTGAAAATGTTATGCACTCTCTAGGAAACATGTTTTTTGTTCATCTTATTTATAGGAATAAATCCTTTTATAAACAGTATTAGTTTGTTGCAACTACTCTAAGAAAGCACCACAGACAAGATATGTTAAAAAACATAAAATTTTTTTCTCATAGTACTAAAACCTAGAGGTCCAAGATCAATGTTGCAGTAGGTTTGGTGTTTGGTTTCTTCTGAGATCTATCTCCTTGGATTTCTTAATTTTTATTTTTTATTGACTTATAATTGACATACAATATTAGTTTCAAGTGTACAAATGACAATATTGTACACGTTATGAAATGATGACCATGTTAATCTAGTTACCATCCATCACCATACACAGTTATTATAATATTACTGACTATATTCTTTTTTTTTTTTTTTTTCCTTGCGTTATGCGGGCCTCTCACTGCCGTGGCCTCTCCCATTTGCGGAGCACAGGCTCCGGACGTGCAGGCTCAGCGGCCATGGCTCACGGGCCCAGCCGCTCCGCGGCATGTGGGATCTTCCCGAAACAGGGCACGAACCCGCGTCTCCTGCATCGGCAGGCGGACTCCCAAGCACTGCGCCACCAGGGAAGCCCACTGACTATATTCTTTATGCTGTACATTACATGCATGACTTATTTATTTTATAACTAAAGGTTTGTACCTCTTATTCCCCTTCACCTACTTCAACCATAACCCCAACCCCTCCTCTGGTAACCACCAGTTTGTTCTCTTTATCTATGAGTCTGTTTTGTTTTGTTTGTTCGTTTGTTTTGTTTTTTAGATTCCACATATAAGTGAAATCATATGGTATTTGTCTTTCTCTGTCTGACATATTTCCCTTAGAATAATATCCTCAAGGTCCACTTATGCTGTCACAAATGGCAAGATTTCATTCTTTTTCATGGTTAATATTCCATTGTATATGTATATACCACTTTATCATCATTCATCTATCATCTATCATGTAGGATGCTTCCATACTTGGTTATTGTAATAGTTCTGCAATAAACATAGAGATACATATACTGTTTCAAATTAGTGTTTTTGTTTCCTTTGGATAAATACTCAGAAGTTGAATTGCTGGATTGTAGGGTAGTTCTATTTTTAGTTTTCTGAGGAACCTCCATACTGTTTTCCATATTGGCTGTACCAATTTACATTCCACCAACAGTGCATGAGAGTTCCCTTTTCTTCACATCATCTCCAACACTTGTTATTTGTTTTCTTTCTGATAATAGACATTCTGACTGGTGTGAGGTGATATCTCATTGTGGTTTTGACTTGCCCTTCCCTGATGATTAAGGAAGTTGAGCATATTTTTATGTGCATGTTGGTCATGTGTATATCTCCTCTGGGAAAATGTTTAGATTCTCTAACCATTTCTTAAGTGGGTTATTTGCCTTTTTGATTTTAAATTGTATGAGTTATTTATAAATGTTGGATATCAACCCCTTATTTGAGATATCATTTGCAAAAATCTTCTCCCATTCGGTAGATTGTCTTTTTGTTTTGTTACTGGCTTCCTGCACTGTGCAAAAGCTTTTTAGTTTGATGTCAACCTATTTGTTTATTTTTGCTTGAAGAGACTTCTTTTTTTTTAAATACTGTTAAGACTGATGTTAAAGATACTACTGCCTAGGCATTCTTCTAGGAGTTTTATGGTTTCAGGTCTTACATTTAAATCTTTAATCCATTTTGAGTTTATTTTTGTATATGGTGTGAGAAAGTGTTCCAGTTTGATTCTTTTGCATGTAGCTGTCCAGTTTTCCCACCAACATTTACTGAACAGACTTTTTCCCATTGTGTATTCTGACTCCTTTGTAGATTAATTGACCATTTAAGTGTGGGTTCATTTCTGGGCTCTTTGAAATGAAACTTCTTTTGGTCATCACCATACTGTTTGATTACTGCACCTTTGTAGTAGAGTTTGAAATCAGTTTGAAATCCAGGTTGGTTCTTCTTTCTTAAGATTTCTTTGGTTATTCAGGGTCTTTTGTGGTTCCATGCAAATTTTAGGATGATTTGTTCTAGTCCTGTGAAAAATGCCATGGATATTTTGATAGTGATTGCACTGAACCTGTAGATTGCTTTGGGTGGTATGGATATTTTAACAATATTAATTCTTCCAATACATGAGCATGGTATACCTTTCCATGTATTTGTACCATCTTCAATTTCTTTCACCAATATCTTATAGTTTTAAAGTACAGGGTTTTCACCTCCTTAGTTAAATTTATTCCTAGGTATTTTATTCTTTTTGATGAAATTGTAAATGGGAGTATTTTCTTCATTTCTCTTTCTCATAGTTCATGATTAATGTATACAAGTTTCTGTGTATTAATTTTATATACTGAAACTTTACTGAATTCATTTATTAGTTCAAATAGGTTTTTGGTGGCATCTTTAGAATTTTCATATCTGCAAATATTGACAGTTTTACTACATCCTTTTCAATATGGATGCCATTTATCTCTCTCTCTTGTATAACTGCTATGGTTCAGACTTCCAATACTATCTCAAATAAAAGTGGTGAAAATGGGCATCCTTGTCTTCTTCCTGATCTTAGAAATATAGCTTTCAGCTTTTCACAGCTGAGTATCATGTTAGCTGTGGGTTTGTCATATATGGCCTTTATTATGTTGAGGTATACTTCCTCTATACCCACTTTATTGAGAGTTTTAATCAAAAATGGATATTGAATTTTGTTAAAAGCTTTTTCTGCATCTATCGAGATGATCATGTAATTTTTATCTTTTGTTTTGTTAATGTAGTATATCATGTTCACTGATTTGCAGATGATGAATCATCTTTGTGTCTCAAATAAATCCCACCTGATTATGGTGTATGAGCCTTTTAAAGTACTGCTGAATTCAGTTTTCTAATATTTTCTTGAGGTTTTTGCATTTATGTTTATCAGGGATATTGGCCTGTGATACTCTTTTTTGCAGTGTCTTTGGCTGGTTTTGGTATTAGGGTAATGGTGGCCTCCTAGATGACTTTGAAAGCGCCCCCTCTGCTTTACTATTATGAGTTGCTTGAGAAGAACAGGTATTAACTCATCTTTAAATGTTTGGTAGAATTCAGCAATGAAGCCATTTGGTCCTATACTTTTGTTTTGGGGGGAGTTTTTGATTATAGATTAAATTTCATTAGTGATTGATTGTTCTGTTAAGATTTTCTACTTCTTCCTGACTTAGCCTTGGGAGACTATTTCTAGGAGTGTATCCATTTCTTCTAGGTTTTCTAATTTGTTGGCATACAATTTTTCCTAGTAATCTCTTATGATCCTTTATGTTTCTCTGTTGTTGCTTGAAACTTTTCTTTCATTTCTGATTTTATTTATTTGGGTCCTCTCTCTCTCTCTCTTCTTTTCTGATGAGTCTTGGCTAAAGATTTTTCAAAACTTTTTTTAACTTTTCAGAGAACTATTCCTTCGTTTCACTGAACTTTTCTATTGTGTAAGGTTTTTTTTTTTTTGGTCTCTATTTCATTTATTTTCATCTTGATCTTTACAATTTCCTTCCTTCTACTAACTTTGGGCTTTGTTTTCTCTTCTGTTTCTAGTTCTGTTAAATGTTAAACTAGATTATTTATTTGAGATTTTTCTTGTTTCCTGAAGTAGGCCTGTATCACTGTGAACTTCCCTCTTAGAACTGCTTTTGCTGTATACCATACATTTTGGAACTTTGTGTTTTCATTTTCATTTGTCTCAAGGTATTTTTTTATTTCCTCTTTGATTTCTTCATTGACCTATTTGGTGTTAAGTAGCATGTTGTTTAGCCTAAACACATTTGTGTTTCTTTCCAGCTTTCTTCTTGTACTTTATTTCTAGTTTCATACCACTGTGGTCAGAAAAGATGCTTGATATGATTTAAGTCTTCTTAAGTGCATTCAGCCTTGTTGTGATATATCTTGACCAAATTTCCATATGCACTTGAAAATAATGTGTATTCTTCAGTTTGGGGATAGAATATTCTGGACATATCTAGTAAGTCTAATTTAAGGCCAGTATTTCCTTACTGATTTTCTATCTCAGTGAAATACCCATTGATGAAAATAGAGTATTAAAGTCCCTTACTATTATTGTATTGATGTCTATTTCTCCCTTTATTTTTGTTAATATTTGCTTTATATACTTAGGTTCTCCTATGTTGGGTGCATATATGTTTACAAATGTTATATACCCTTGTTTTATTGACCCTTTATCATTATGTAACACCTATCTCTGATTCGTATTTCAGTCTTTGTTTTAAAGTCCATTTTGTCTAATATATGTATAGATATACCTTTTCTTTGGTTTCCATTTGCATGGAATATGTTTTTCCATGCCTTATCTTTTAGTCTGTGTGTCTGCTTACATTTAAAGTGAGTCGCTTACTGAGAGTCACATACAGAAGTATCTTGTTTTTTAATCCATTCAGTCATCCTATGTCTTTGACTGGAGAGATTAGTCGATTTATATTTAAAGTAATTATTGATAGGTATATACTTATTTCCATTTTGTTAAGTGTTTTCTGGCTGCATTTGTATTTCTTCTCTATTCATTTTTTTTTCTCTTTCTCTCTTGCAGTTCAACTGATTTTTCTAATTTTATGCTAAGTTACCTACCTCATTTTCTTTTATGTATTTACTATAAGTTTTTTCTTTGTGGTTACCGTGAGATCACACGTAACATCCCATGTATATAATATTCATTTTAAGTTAATAGTAACAATTTAAAGACATTCCAAAACATTATATTGTTGCTCACTGCCCCCACACACATTTTGTTTTTGATGACACATTTTGCATCTTTTTATCTTATTTATCCCTTAACTATTACAATTTTAATTAATTTTACTACTTTGGTCTCTATCCTTCATACTTTTTTTTAATGTTTATTTATATATTTATTTATTTTCTTATTAGTCATCCATTTTATACACATCAGTGTATACATGTCAATCCCAATCTCCCAATTCATCCCACCACCACCACCACCCCCCGCTGCTTTCCCCCCTTGGTGTCCATCCATTTTTTCTCAACTTCTGTGTCTCAATTTCTGCTCTGCAAACCGGTTCATTTGTACCATTTTCTATGTTCCACATATGTACATTAATATATTATATTTCTTTTTCTCTTTCTAACTTACTTCACTCTGCATGACAGTCTCTAGATGCATCCACGTCTCTACAAATGACACAATTTCTTTCCTTTTTATGGCTGAGTAATGTTCCATTCTATATACGTACCACATCTTCTTTATCCATTCATCTGTCGATGGACATCTAGGTTGCTTCCATGACCTGGCTATTGTAAATACTGCTGCAATGAATATTAGGGTGCATGTGTCTTTTTGGATTGTGGTTTCCTCTGGGTATATGACCAGTAATGGGATTGCTGGGTCATATGATAATTCTATTTTTAGTTCTTTAAGGAACCTCCATACTGTTCTCCACAGTGGCTGTATCAATTTACATTCCCATCAACAGTGCAAGAGGGTTCCCTTTTCTCCACACCTCTCCAGCATTTGTTGTTTGTAGATTTTCTGATGATGCCCATTCTAACTGGTGTGAGGTGATACCTCATTGTAGTTTTGATTTCCATTTCTCTAATAATTAGTCATGTTGAGCAGCTTTTCATGTGCCTCTTGGCCACCTGTATGTCTTCTTTGGAGAAATGTCTATTTAGGTTTTCTGCCCATTTTTGGATTGGGTTGTTTGTTTTTTTTAATATTGAGCTGAATGAGCTGTTTATACATTTTGGAGATTAATCCTTTGTCCGATGATTCATTTGCAAATATTTTCTCCCATTCTGAGGGATGTCTTTTCGTCTTGTTTTTGGTTTCCTTTGCTGTGCAGAAGCTTTCAAGTTTCATTAGATCCCATTTGTTTACTTTTGCTTTTATTTGCATTACTCTAGGACGTGGATAAAGAAATATCTTGCTTTGATTTATGTCAAGGAGTGTTCTTCCTATGTTTTCCTCTAAAGAGTTTTATAGTGCCCGGGCTTACATTTAGGTCTCTAATCCCTTTTGAGTTTATTTTTGTGTATGGTGTTAGGGAGTGTTCTAATTTCATTCATTTAAATGTAGCTGTCCAGTTTTACTAGCACCACCTACTGAAGAGACTGTCTTTTCTCCACTGTACCTCCTTGCCTCCTTTGTCATAGATTAGTTGACCATAGGTGCGTGGGTTTATCTCTGGGCTTTCTATCCTATTCCATTGATCTATATTTCTGTTTCCGTGCCAGTACCATATTGTCTTGATTACTGTAGCTTTGTAATATAGTCTGAAGTCAGGGAGTCTGATTCCTCCAGCTCCCTTTTTTGCCCTCAAGACTGCTTTGACTATTCGGGGTCTTTTGTGTCTCCATACAAATGTTAAGATTTCTTGTTCTACTTCTGTAAAACATACCATTGGCAATTTGATAGGGATTGCATTGAATCTGTAGATTGCTTTGGGTAATACAGTCATTTTCACAATATTGATTTTTCCAATCCAAGAACATGGTATATCTCTCCATCTGTTGGTATCATCTTTAATTTCTTTCATCAGTGTCTTATAGTTCTCTGCATACAGGTCTTTTGTCTCCTTAGGTAGGTTTATTCCTAGGTATTTTATTCTTTTTGTTGCAATGGTAAACGGGAGTGTTTCCTTAATTTCTCTTTCAAATTTTTCATCATTAGTGTATAGGAATGCAAGAGACTTCTGTGCATAAATTTTGTATCCTGCAACTTTATCAAATTCATTGATTAGCTCCAGTAATTTTCTGGTGGCTTCTTTAGGATTCTCTATGTATAGTATCATGTCATCTGCAAACAGTGACAGCTTTACTTCTTCTTTTCCAGTTTGTATTCGTTTTATTTCTTTATCTTCTCTGACTGCTGTGTCTAGGACTTCCAAAACTCTGCTGAATAACAGTGGTGAGAGTGGACATCCTTGTCTTGTTCCTGATCTTAGAGGAAATACTTTCAGTTTTTTACCATTGAGAATGATGTTTTCTGTGAATTTGTCATATATGGCCTTTATTATGTTGAAGCAGGTCCCCTCTGTGCCCACTTTCTGGTGAGTTTTTTATCATCAATGAGTGTTGAATTTTGTCAAAAGCTTTTTCTGCATCTACTGAGATGATCATATGGTTTTTCTTCTTCAATTTGTTAATATGGTGGATCACATTGATTGCTTTGCATATATTGAAGAATCCTTGCATCTCTGGGATAAATCCCACTTGATCATGGTGTATGATCCTTTTAATGTGTTGTTGGATTCTGTTTGCTAGTATTGTGTTGAGGATTTTTTCATCTATATTCATCAGTGATACTGGTCTGTAATTTTCTTTTTTGTATTATCTTTGTCTGATTTTGGTATTAGGGTGATGGTGGCCTCATAGAATGAGTTTGGGAATTTTCCTTCCTCTGCAATTTTTTGGAAGAGTTTGAGAAGGATGGGTGTTAGCTCTTCTCTAAATGTTTGATAGAATTCACCTGTGAGGCCATCTGGTCCTGGACTTTTGTGTTGGAAGATTCTTAACCACAGTTTCTATTTCATTACTTGTGATTAGTCTGTTCATATTTTCTATTTCTTCCTGGTTCAGTCTTGGAAGGTTATACCTTTCTAAGAATTTGTCCATTTCTTACAGCTTGTCCATTTTATTGGCATAGAGTTGCTTGTAGTAGCCTCTTAGGATACTCTGTATTTCTGCGGTGTCTGTTGTAACTTCTCCTTTTTCATTTCTAATTTTATTGATTTGAGTCCTCTCCCTGTTTTTCTTGATGAGTCTAATGGTTTATCAATTTTGTTTACCTTCTCAAAGAACCAGGTTCTAGTTTTATTGATCTTTACTACTGTTTTCTTTGTTTCTATTTCATTTATTTCTGTTCTGATCTTTACCATTTTTTTCCTTCTGCTAACTTTGGGTTTTGTTTGTTCTTCTTTCTCTAGTTCCTTTAGGTGTAACGTTAGATTGTTTATTTGAGATTTTTCTTGTTTTTTGACATAGGTTTGTATAGCTATAAACTTTCCTCTTAGAACTGCTTTTGCTGCATCCCATAGGTTTTGGATCCTCGTGTTTTCATTGTCATTTGTCTCTAGGTATTTTTTGATTTCCTCTTTGATTTCTGCAGTGATCTCTTGGTTATTTAGTAACGTATTGTTTAGCCTCCATGTGTTTGTGTTTTTTACATTTTTTTCCCTGTAATTGATTTCTAATCTCATAGCATTGTGGTCAGAAAAGATGCTTGATATGATTTCAATTTTCTTAAATTTTCTGAGCCTTTATTTGTGATCAGGATGTGATCTATCCTGGAGAATGTTCTGTGCACACTTGAGAAGAAAGTGTAATCTGCTGTTTTTGGATGGAATGTCCTATAAATATCAATTAAATCTATCTGATCTATTGTGTCATTTAAAGCTTGTGTTTCCTTATTAATTTTCTGTTTGGATGATCTGTCCATTGGTGTAAGTGAGGTGTTAAAGTCCCCCACTATTACTATCGATTTCCTTTTTTAGAGCTGTTAGCAGTTGCCTTATGTATTGAGGTGTTCCTATGTGGGTGCATATATATTTATAATTGTTATATATTCTTCTTGGATTGATCCCTTGATCATTATGTAGTATCCTTCCTTGTCTCTTGTAACATCCTAAAGTCTATCTTATCTGATATGAGTATTGCTACTCCAGGTTTCTTTTGATTTCCATTTGCATGGAATATCTTTTTCCATCCCCTCACTTTCAGTCTGTATGTGTCCCTAGGTCTGAAATGAGTCTCTTGTAGACAGCATATGTATGGGTCTTGTTTCTGTATCCATTCTGCAAGCCTGTGTCTTTTGGTTGGAGCATTTAATCCATTCACGTTTAAGGTAATTATTGATATGTATGTTCTTATGGCCATTTTCTTAATTGTTTTGGGTTTGTTTTTGTAGGTCCTTTTCTTCTCTTGTGTTTCCCACTTAGAGAAGTTCCTTTAGCATTTGTTGTAGAGCTGATCTGGTGGTGCTGAATTCTCTTAGCTTTTGCTTCTCTGTAAAGCTTTTGATTTCTCCATGGAATCTGAATGAGATCCTTGCCAGGTAGAGTAATCTTGGTTGTAGGTTCTTCCCTTTCATCACTTTAAGTATATCACGCCACTCCCTTCTGGCTTGTAGAGTTTCTGCTGAAAAATCAGCTGTTAACCTTATGGGATTTCCTTGTATGTTAATTGTTGCTTTTCCCTTGCTGCTTTTAATATTATTTTTTATTTAATTTTTGCCAGTTTGATTACTATGCATCCCAGCATGTTTCTCCTTGGGTTTATCCTGTATGGGACTCTGCCCTTCCTGGACTTGGGTGGCCACTTCCTTTCCCATGTTAGGGAAGTTTTCTACTATAATCTCTTCAAATATTTTCTCAGATCCTTTCTCTCTTCTCCTTCTGGGACCCCTATAATGCGAATGTTGTTGCGTTTAATGTTGTCCCAGAGGTCTCTTAGGCTGTCTTCATTTCTTTTCATTCTTTTTTCTTTATTCTGTTCTGCAGCAGTGAATTCCACCATTCTGTCTTCCATGTCACTTATCTGTTCTTCTGCCTCAGTTATTCTGCTATTGATTCCTTCTAGTGTAGTTTTCATTTCAGTTATTTTATTGTTCATCTCTGTTTGTTTGTTCTTTAATTCTTCTAGATCTTTGTTAAACATTTCTTGCACCTTCTCGATCTTTGCCTCCATTCTTTTTCCGAGGTCCTGGATCATCTTCACTATCATTATTCTGAATTCTTTTTCTGGAACATTGCCTATCTCCATTTCATTTACTTGTTTTTCTAGGGTTTTATCTTGTTCCTTCATCTGCTGCATAGCCCTCTGCCTTTTCATCTTGTCTATCTTTCTGTGAATGTGGTTTTTGTTCCACAGGCTGCAGGATTATAGTTCATCATGCTTCTGCTGTCTGCCCTCTTAACCTTTGTACTTGCTTTATAAGTAACAAAGCCCCTAGCTTCATTATTTCTTTGCATTTTCTGTTGAGATATTTTACTTTTCTGTGTTTTTTTTCCCTTCCAGTTTTGAGAAATGATTGACATGCAGCACTGTATAACTTTAAGGAGTACAGCATAATTTTGGCATACATACATCATGAAATGATGATCACAATAAGTTTAGTAAACATCCATCATCTCACATAGCTATAAAAGAAAAATAAAAAATATTTTTCCTTGTGATGAGAACTATTAGAATTTACTCTCATAACAACTCTTGTGGTTTGATTTATCTAATTTTATGTTTAGGTTCCTATCTGATTTCCTTTTATGTATTTACTATAAGTTTTTTATTTGTGGTTACCCTGAGATCACATGTTACATCCTAGGTATATAACATTCATTTTAAGTTAATAGTAACTTAACTTTGAACACATTCCAAAGCATTATATTGTTGCTCACTGCCCCCACACACATTTTATGTTTTTGATGACACATTTTACATCTTTTTATTTTATTTATCCCTTGACTAATTATTACATTTTTAATTAATTTTACTACTTTGTTCTTTATCCTTCATACTTGCTTTATAAGTGACTTTCATATATAACATGTAGCAGGGTTAATTATGTTAGTCATGTTTTACATTACATCCCTAGTACTTACTCATCTTATAGCTGGAAGTTTGTACCTTTTGACTGCCTTCATCCTATTTCCCCTCCCCCACTCCCTGCCTCTAGTAACCACAAATCTGATCAACCCTTGCCATCAGAACCAGGCACTTTGTAGGCATCACTCATGTGGGCTGCATGCATCTGCTGGCTGTGATATGGCTATGGCTGCTATGTGGGGAAGGCAGGGTTTGGGACAATTGCCTGGCAAGGTTGTGGCTTGGTCTTTGTGCAGGGTGGGCAGAGCTCAGGACACTCACTAGACCCAGTTATGGGTCAGCTACTGTGTGGGGATGGTGAGACTCAGGGCACTTGCTGACCCAGTTGTGGCCCTCTACTGCACAGAAAGGGTGGGACTCAGGACATTTACCCACCCCAGCTCTGTGTCAGGTGCCACCTGATTAATTCTTGATATGCTCCTGCTGTTGAGGGCATGCTGAGGCCTGTCAGTGTTCCAAAGAGGGAAATCTCATTGAGCACCTAGTTTAACAGGCTGATTAAATGCCACACACTCAGGCAGCAGCTTTTAAAGTATGCAGATATATACAGTCTTGTGCAGCTTGTCTCTGCATATGCACTGACTTTAGTCCAGAAGCAGAATGCTGCAACTGCTGGAGCAATTCCCAGGTTCTTTTCAGAGGGAACTGATCCATATGTAGGAGTATATTTGTTGTATCCATGAGGGGAAGTAAATTCAGGCTCTTCCTACACCAAAGTCTTGAACCATCTCTCCTTGGCTTTCAGATGGCCACATTTTCTCTGTGTTCACATGGTCTTTCCTCAGTACACACACACCTCTGGTATCTGCAATGTATTAATCTCCTCTTATTATAAGGATACCAGTCAGACTGGGTCAGGGCCCACCGCAATGCCCTCATATTCATTTAATTACAGCTTTAAGGACCCTATTTGCAAATAGTCACATTTTGCATCTGATTTACTGTGGTTAGGGCTTGAACATATGAATTTTGGAAGAACACCATTCAGTCCTTACCACTAACTTAATGCTTAGTTACATTATTTATTTTAATCAGGGGAATAATAGAAAATTATAGAAACCACTTGGTAACAGATCTTATTATATGGATTTATTTGATTACACCACAACTATTCTCATTTTATAATGTGATATTTGACCACATACCTAAACAAAATTTTAATGGAATTTCAAAGTGTTTTATATGTGAACTATATCTTTCATATCATTTAATTCTTATATGAATGAACTATTAGTGAATATATAAATAGCAAAAATGTAAGTATTTTATTTCACAATTATACTGTACTGGAAATCTCATATAACTTTATATTCTAGAATTTCCTAAGGTTGTTTCATCTTCAATATAAAGTTAGCTGGAAGAATTTCAATGAAATACTTACATGAAACATTTGTATGTAACTATACCTTTTCCCTCCTAGATTTTAAGTCTTTGATTTAAAAATAGAAACTCATTAAAAGAAAATATGTATGTTGAAAATACATCAAGTTTTGGAATAATGAAAACATGCTACCTTGATACTATTTCCTCTTAGTTATTAGAGACAGAACTCTTAATATTAGTGTTTTAATACGTCATTTGAGATTCTCGAGGTTTAAATCAATCCTTGGAAATTGTTTGCATAATTAGTGTTTGCATATGTGTGTTTCTGTTTTTTCTTCTTTTTGGTGAGTCTCTAGAAATTATTCCATCAGCAAAAAGATCTGAGGAAAAAGATTAAATGCGTCTGCCTAAATGTGAAGATGACTTGTGTTCTTTTATTTGGGGGCTGTCAGGAAACTGAAAATTTTGGGGGAAAAATGGCTTATTTTATTTAAATTGTGGGTTGGAGAGGGAAAAGGATAAAGGAAAGAGAGGATGGTTGCTGCTCCAAAGGTAGCAGCCCTTGAAGGTCTATAAGTGAGCTATGTCACCTTCCAAGGTCCACTTAAATAAGGAAAGTGGCCTTATCTGCAGAAAAACAATACTTCAACAACATAAATATCATGAGCCTCAGGATCTTTGCACACGCTATATCTACTTTCTAGAATATACTCCTTATTACCCATAATATATCCATTATTTCAACTCCTTTATTATTTTCTACCACATATATGTTCAATTCATTATAGTGTCATAATAACCATGTATTTATATACTTGTTTATTGAATGAATGATAATAACTAGTATGTACACAGTAAGAATAAAATATTCTATTTTATAATATTAGCATTTGCATCTGGAGTTAGCAATGATTATCTGCACCCACAATCAATTATTTATAGTATAACCACAGATATCTTCCAAAGATGTAAATCTGATATTTTCACTGTCAGATTGACCTACTTCAGTAATTTTGGAATAGGCTTTAAAGTAAAAGCAAAGACCTGGGCTTAGCACACCACACTTTCAACTCAGACTCATATGTTAGAACTCTAAAACTTGACTCCCCCAGAGAGCTCTCCCAGACCTCCCCTCTTCCTTGTCCATTCTCTGTGCTCCAACTGCATCCTATGCCTACCTCCAGTACAGCATATACCTCACTGAAATTTCTTTGGACAAGACGTATCCTTATTTGTTCCTCTATATCCACTGCCAAGATCCAGCACTTTGCACATCATTATTATTCAATAACTTTCTGAAGAATAAATGAACTAATTACTTACACCTACATTTCAAATGTAATTAAAATATGAATTAACCATCTTGCTTCTCACAAATCAACTTCTTTTACCCATGCCTGTTATATTAAAGATATTCTCCTTATCACTTAGAATACAAAATTTGGGAAAATTTTCTTTAGCTCTCCCAACCCCCCATTCAAAAAAAATCACAATTTTATGTCTAAATAATCTCTCTCACTATCCTCTTCTTTTTACATTTATTTCCACTTCTTTAGTGCTGTACCACTTGGTACCCATTGTATCATATTAAAATAAATTTGACTGTCATGATCTTCATGCTACTGTATATACTTCCAGACCCATCACAAATAGCTTTGCCTTACAAATTCTCCTCAAATTCTCCAACTCCGGGCTTCCCTGGTGGCACAGTGGTTGAAAGTCCGTCTGCCGAGGCAGGGGATGCAGGTTCGTGCCCCAGTCCGGGAAGATCCCACATGCCGCAGAGCGGCTGGGCCTGTGAGCCGTGGCCGCTGAGCCTGCACCTCCGGACCCTGTGCTCCGCAGCAGGAGAGGCCACAACGGTGAGAGGCCCACGTACCACAAAAAAAAAAAAAAAAAATCCGGGAAGATCCCACATGCCGCAGAGCGGCTGGGCCTGTGAGCCGTGGCCGCTGAGCCTGCACCTCCGGACCCTGTGCTCCGCAGCAGGAGAGGCCACAACGGTGAGGGGCCCACGTACCACAAAAAAAAAAAAAAAAAAATTGCATGTGAAATTAGGTCGGAGAAGCCAGATTGAAGGGTTCCACTGCCTAAATCTAAGACAATTTAGCACCCAAATCCATAACGATAGTAAAAGATTCTAACATACTGAACTAAACAGAAAAGCTTTAGTCCATATGAGTATCAATTTTTAAATTAACTATTTGAAAATTCAAAAAGAAACAGCGTATTAGAGGTATTTAGGTTCCTCCCTACAAAAATCTTATTGAATACCAGGGAAAAGAGATTAACTTTACAGTGGAGAAAAGTTACTGATACCACTGTGATTGTATTATCAAAATTAACATCACCATAATGGCACAAATTGGCATGGAATACAACCTAAGAAGATGAAGTAAATGGAGAAAATATCAGTTCTGTAATTATTCTGTGGAACCTAATCAAGAGAAAACATTAGAAAGCCCAAACTCCAGGGACATTTTTTAAAATTACCAGCCTATAAGCCCCAAAAGTATCATGAAAGTCAATGAAAGACTGAGGACCTGCTCCACATTCAAGGAGTCTAAAGAGATACAGAGTCTAAATTCAACAAGTGATTCTAAACTGAATAATTTTACTATAAAGGACACTTTGGGACAGTTGGTGACATCTGAAAAAAGTTTGAGGACAAATGACAGTAAAATATCAATGATGACTTCCTGATTTTGATTGGTTGTATTGTGGCTTTATACAAGAATGTTGTTTATAGAGTATCAGATTTGGCAACTTACTTTCAAATGTCACAGGAAAAAAAATCTTTTGTGTTGTGTTTGAAAATTTTCTGTAGGTTTGAAACTATTTCAAATTATCTAGAAAGAGTATTATTTTTATTGTAAATGAAGAATAATACCTAAATTTTAAAAAAACATGAATTTATATACATGCAAGTGAATAATTTCTCTCTAATTGAAACCAAAAAAAAAATATATATATATATATATATAAAGGGTAAAAAGAGAAGGAGGCTAAGGGTATGTTCAAAGTAATTATTTATATTTAACTAATTGAAAAATGGTATTCAGGTGGATCTCAGTGCAGAGATAAAGAAGAAGTCACTATGATTAATTATTTTAAAACTCTTCTATTTTCTTTTGTCACACACTTGATTTAATACTTTATCCTTTGAGTAAAAGACAAATTCCCTTAAGGTGTCTCCCGGGAGAAGTCTGTTCAGAAAACCAAGCTTTTGAGAAGCTTTCTCTTATGCTTCTCAAAACTGGCAGAAATATCAGAAAATAATATCAGAAAGAAGCATAATACCTTGCAATTAGTGGCATTTAAAGGAATTTTATTGTTGAATCAAAGAAATTGATAAAAGTCCATGGCAAATGGCAGAGGATGATACAAAGAGTCATGAACTTTGCAGTTTGACATATATGAGTTTGCTTTACTACAAATTTTCCATCATATTTAGCTATGAAATTATGGGCAAGTTGACAAACCATTCTGAATTTGAGTTCTTGTTTGGCAAAACAAAAATATAATCTGTCAAAGAAATGTTTAGAGATTTAATGATATTATAAATATAAAGCACAGGACTATTTGATTTGTTGATTTTCTGTTTTAAATGGATATGAATTACTGATTAACTTTCATTTCA
Organism: Lipotes vexillifer; assembly: GCF_000442215.2. Taxonomy (NCBI): domain Eukaryota; kingdom Metazoa; phylum Chordata; class Mammalia; order Artiodactyla; family Lipotidae; genus Lipotes; species Lipotes vexillifer. Next base: position 1,860,917 of record NW_006792653.1, read on the forward strand.
ATAATATATTTGACAAACAGACTGTATTTCCTCATGAACTACTAGGCTGTGGATCAGTGGAATGCCAAAATTGAGGATTATGCAGTTTGTCAGATAAATTATATACAGATACTTTCTTGGTACTGGAGATTCAAATGCATGATCTCAATGGCTCCTGAAAAATCTGGTAGGATGGTTTGCTAAACAAGTGCTATAAAAATGCCATAAACATCACTGCATGCTTTCCCTTAAGCATTTAGCCTAGGCTCAAGGAGTATACAGTTGAACTTCATTTTTCATGGATTCTGTGTTTGAAAAAGCAACTATTCACTAGCATTTATTTGTAACCTCAAAATTAATTCTAATGGTATCTTGTGGTCATTTGTGGCCCTACACAGTGCAGCAAAAACCTTCACATGCTTGAAATGTACGATTTCAGCTGAGGACAGCAGGGCAAAGCTCTGCCCTCCTGTTTGAGTTCTCATATTATAAACAAGTGTCTTTTTTATGGTCAATTTTTTACCACTTTTTTTTTCTCACAGTATTGTGTCTTTTCTTGGTGATTTTGTTGTTTAAAATGGCTCCCAACTATAATGAAATACCCCTCTAACTCACTCTTATATAGATATATGTCATTGGATTTAGGGCCCACCTGGATAATTCAGGATGTTATCCTCATCTCAAGATCCTTAATATATCTGTGGAAATTCATTTCCAAATAATGTAAAATTCACAGGTTCCAGGAATGAGGACATCATTTGAAGGACCATCATTCAACCAATTACAATCTTCCTTGTGGTCCCTCAAATTCACAACCATTCATAAGTCACAAACTCTAAGCTATTATATTGTATTCAGTTAGTCATGTATATTACAATCTCTAGATTAGAACTTCAACAAAGAGATAGAAAATACAGAAAAGAACTAATCAGAGATGAAGAATTCAATAGCCAAAACAAAAAATACACAGATGGAAGCAATAGCAGAATAGATGGTGCAGAAAAATGGATGAGTGACTTGGAAGACAGGGTAATGGAGATCACCCAAATGGAACAAAAAATTTAAAAAAGAATTTAAAAAGTTAGAATAATTTGATGGAAAAACATCAAGCATACTATATTCACATTATAGGAGTACCAGAAGAAGAAGAGAGAGAAAGAGACAGAAAAATTACCTGAAGAAGTAATGGCTGAAAACTTTCCTAACCTGGAGAAGGAAATAGGCATCCAAGTCCAAGAAGCACAAGGTCCCAAACAAGGTAAACCAAAAGAGGCTCACAATAAGACACATTATGATTAAAATGTAAAAATTTAAAGATAAAGAGAGACTCTTAAGCAGCAAGAGAAAAACAACTAGTTACATACTAGGGAACCCCTATACGACTATCACTGGATTTTTCAGCAGAAAGTTTACAGGCCAGAACTTTAAAATGCTGAAATGAAAAAATAAAAAGTACAACCAAGAATTCTCTACCCAGAAAGGTTATCAAAGAGTTTCTCAGATAAGCAAAAGCTAAATGAGTTCATCACTACAAAAAAAAAAAAAAGAATAAATGTTAAAAGGTTTTATTAAAATGGAAAAAAAAAGGCCATAACTAGAAATAAGTAAATCATGAAAGAAAGTACCTCACTAGTAAGGGCAAACATATAGTAAAGGTAGTGGATCAACAACCTAGAAAGCTAGTATGAGTAATAAAAGATAAAAGTGGTAAATTCATGTGTATCCAAAATAACTACTTAAGCAATACAAAAACACAAAAAGATGTAAAATGTGATGTTCGAAACATAAAACATAGGAAAGTGAAAATATATTGGCTTTAAAATGTGCTCGAACTTAAGTGACCATCAACTTGAAATAAACTGATATATACATGGATTATTATATATGAACCTCATGGTAACTAAAAATCAAAAATCTATGAGAGATACACAAATCATGAGGAAGAAATAAAAACATAGTACTAAAGCAAGTCATCAAATCACAAGGGAAGGGAAAAAGAGAAGAAGCAAGAAACATAGAATAACTACAAAAACAACTTGAAAACAATTCACAAAATGGCAATAAGTAAATACCTATCAATAATTACTTTAAATGTAAATGGATTAATTGCTCCAACTGAAAGACACAGAATGGCTGCATACATAAAAATACAAGGCTCATCTGTATGCTCCCTTCAAGAAACTCAGATCTAAAGACACACAAAGACTAAAAATGAAGGTATGAAAAAAGATATTCCACGCAAGTGAAAATGAGAAGAAAGCTGGGGTAGCAATACTTATATCTACAAAATAGACTTTTTAAAAAAAGCTGTAACAAGAGACAAAGAATGGCATTACATAATGATAAAGGGATTGATTCAACAAGAGGATATAACACTTGTAAATATTTCTGCACCCAACAAAGAAGTACCTTAATATAAGAAGCAAATATTATCAAATACAAAAAAAAGAAATTTACAGTAATGCAATAATAATAGAGGGCTTTAATACCCCATTTACAGTATGATTAGGTCATTCAGAAAGAAAATCAGTAAGGCAACAATGGCATTTAATGACACATTGGACTATTATAGATATAAAGAACATTCCAACCAAAAATGGCAGGATACACATTTTTTTCACATGCACGTGAAACATTCTTCAGGGTATATCACTTATTAGGCCACAAAAGAAGGCTCAATAAACTTAGGAAGATTGAAAGTATATCAAGTATTTTTTCTGATGACAGAAGTATTAAACTAGAAACTAACGACAAAAAAAATACAAAATATACAAACACACAGAAACAACATGCTACTCAACAAATAATAGGTCAATGAGGAAATCAAAAAATACCTTAAGACAATGAAAACAGAAAAAAAAAATTCCAAAATCTATGGGGTGCAGCAAAAGCAGTTCTAAGAGGGAATAGCATAGTGATACAGGCCTACCTCAAGAAACCAGTAAAGTCGCAAATAAACAGCCTAACTTTACACCTAAAGAAACTAGAAAAAGAAGAAAGAACAAAAGGGAAAGTTAGTAAAAGGGAGGAAATAATAAAAATTCGAGAAGAAATAAGTGGAATAGAGACTTTAAAAACAATAAAAATGATTAATGAAATTAAAAGCTGTTTTTTTGAAGATAAATAAAATTGAAAAACATTTAGCTAGACTCATCAAAAAAAGACCCAAATAAATAAAATCAGAAATGAAAAAGAAGTTACAAGCGACACCACAGAAATAAAAAGGAACATAAGAGATTTCTATGAATAATTACATGCCAATAAAATGAATAACCTAGAGAAATGAATAAATTCCTAGAAACGTGCAATAATCCAAGTCTGAATCAGGAAGAACTACAACATATTGGCAGACTGATTACCAGTAGTGAAAGTGAATCAGTAATTTTAAAGACTCCCAACAAACAAAAGACCAGGACCAGACATCTTCACAGGTGAATTCTACCAAACATTTAAAGAAAAATTAATGCCTAACCTGCTCAAATATTCCAAAAATTTGAAAAGAACACTTCTGAACTCATTCTAGGAAGCCAGCATGACCCTGATACTAAAACCAGACAAGGACATCACAAAAAAAGAAAATTACAAACCAATATCACTGAAGAACACAGACACAAAAGTCCTCAACAAAATATTAGCAAACCAAATTAAACAATACATTAAAAAGATCATACACCATGGTCAAGTGGGTTTTATCCCAAGTATGCAAGGATGTTTTAATATTCACAAATCAGTCAATATTGAACACCACATTAACAAACTGAAGAATAAAATCATATGGTCTTCTTAATAGATGCAAAAAAAGGATTTGACAAAATTCCATATCCATTTGTGATTAAAAAACTCTCAGCAAAGTGGGTGTAGAGGGAATATACTTGAACATAATGAAGGCAACATATGACAAACCTACAGCTGACATCATACTCAATTGTGAAAAGCTGAAAGCTACTCCTGTAGGATCAGGAACAAGTCAAGGACACTCACTCTTTCTGCTTTTATTCAATATAGCAGTGGAAGTCCTTACCACAGCAATTAAGAAAAAGAGATGAAAGGCATCTAAATTGGAAAGGATGAAGTAAAAATGTCACTATTTGCAGATGATATGATGCTATATATAGAAAACCCCAAAACTACACCAACAAAATTTAGAACTAAAAAAATATGAATTCAGAAAAATTTTAGGGTACAAAATTAATATACAAAAACCAGTTGAATTTTTATACACTAATAACAAGTTATCAGAAAGACAAATGAAGAAAACAATCCCATTTACTATTATTTCAAAAACAATAAACCTAGGAATAAGTTTAACCAAGAAGATCTGTACCTTAAAACTATAAGACACTGATGAAAGAAACTGAACACAACACAAAAATATGGAAAGATTTATCATGTTCATGAATTGGAAGAATTAATATTATTAAAATGCCCAAAGCAATATACAGATCAATGCAATCCATATCAAAATACTGATAGGATTTTTCACAAAACTGGAAAAATAATCATAAAATTTATATGGAACCAGAAAAGACCCTGAACAGCCAGTGCTATCTTGAGAAAGAAGAACCAACCTAAAGGCACCACGCTCCCTGATTTCACACTATGCTACAAAGTTACAGTCATCAAAACAACATAGTACTGGCACAAAAACAGACACAGATCAATGGAACAGAACTGAAAGCCCAAAAGTGAATCCATGCTTATATTACTCTACATCAAAAGAGGCAAGAATATACAATGAGGAAAAGGCAGCTTCTTCAATAAATGGTGTGGAAAAAACTGGACAGCCACATGCAAAAGAATAAATCTGGACCAGTAGCTTACACCATATACAAAAACTCAAAATGGACTAAAGACTTAAATGTAAGATCTGAAATATACCTCCTAGAAGAAAGCATAAGCAGTCAGCTCTTTAATATCAGTCAGAGTGATGTTTTGGGGGACTGATCTCAGGCAAAGACAACAAAAGCAAAAGTAAACAAATGAGATTACATCAAACTAAAAGTTTTATCCACAGTGAAAGAAACTATCAACAGAGTGAAAGGGAACCTACTGAATAAGAGTAGATATTTGCAAATCATGTATCTGATAAGGGTTTAATACAACTTAATATCAAAAGAACTAATCAGATTAAAAGTTGCATAGGGGACCTGAACTGATATTTTCCCAAAGAAGACAGACTGCTACAAGAACATGAAAAATGACTTAAAATCATAAATCATCAGGGAAATGTAAATTAAAACCCCAGTGAGATACCACCTCACACCTGCCAGAATGGCTATTATCAAAAAGACAAAAAATAAGTTCTGGTGAGGATGCGGAGTAAGAGGGACTCTTGTTTCTTGTTCACTGTTGGTGGGAATGTAAATTGTTGCAGTTGCTATGGAAAACAGTATGGAGGTTCCTAAAAAATTAAAAATAGAACTACCACACAATTCAGCAATTTCACTTCTGGGTAGTATTTACATGAAGATAATGAAGAAAACTAATTCAAAAACATGTATGTGCTAAGTAAAGGTATTATCCTAAGTAAAGTAAGCCAGACATAGAAAGACAAAAACTCTATGATTTCACTTATACGTGGAATCTAAAAAACAAAACATGTGAAGAAGAAACAAAACAAAACAGAAACAGACTCAAAGATACAGGGAACAAAAACCAGTGGTTGCTTGGTCGTGGGGAGAGGAGTGGGTGAAATAGGTGAGAGGACTTAAGAGACACAAACTTCAGAATATAAAATAAGTGTCATGGGGATGTAACACACTCAATAGGGAATACAATCAATAATACTCTAATTGGTAACAGACGGTACCTAGATCTATCGTGGTGATCATCTCATAATGCATATAAATGCTGAATCACTAGGTTGTACTGAAAAACTAATATTATATTGTATGTCAATGATTCTTCAATAGGAAAAAGAATTTTAAGCAAAATACAGGAAGCACTAAACTGATATAACTGAAAGGAGAAATATAAATATTTCCAATTTTAGTGGAACACTTCAACACACCTCTCAGGAATTGAGAAACAGAAAATCAGCATGTATTTTATACTATTTTGGGATGTAGTACCTGTAGTAGTGACACAAAATTGAGGCAGGAAGAGTACCATTTTAGCAACCTAAGAAATATATGTTTGAATAATTATGTGTGTATGTAAATGTCTATGTTTAGATAGGAAGATAAAAAAAGGAGTGAAGGGGCTTCCCTGGTGGTGCAGTGGTTGAGAGTCCACCTGCTGATGCAGGGGACACAGATTCGTGCCCCAGTCTGGGAAGATCCCACATGCTGCGCAGCAGCTGGGCCTGTGAGCCATGGCCGCTGAGCCTGCAGGTCCAGAGCCTGTGCTCCGCAACAGGAGAGGCCACAACAGTGAGAGGCCCACGTACTGCAAAAAAAAAAAAAAAAAAAAAAAAAAAAAAAAAAAA